>NW_025935150.1:0-12545 GCF_000764305.2 Hyalella azteca | reverse complement strand
AGATGTGTATAAGAGACCAGTACACACGATTGTTGAATCAGTCCAAGACACGGGATGGTTGAAACAACCCGCGACACTAAGGTTAATTCAACCCAAACTTCTATAAATCATAATGTTGGGGTTGATTTATGTCATCCTGCTGCCACCAGTCAGTCTGTGCTGCCACCAGTCAGTCTCTGCTGCCACCAGTCAGTCTCTGCTGCCATCAGTCAGTCTCTGCTGCCACCAGTCAGTCTCTGCTGCCGCAAATCAGTCTTTGCTGCCATCAGTCAGTCTCTGCTGCCACCAGTCAGTCTCTGCTGCCACCAATCAGTCTCTACTGCCATCAGTCAGTCTCTGCTGCCACCAGTCAGTCTCTGCTTTTGCCACCAGTCAGTCTCTGCTTCTGCCACCAGTCAGTCTCTTCTGCCACCAGTCAGTCTCTGCTGCCACGAGTCAGTCTCTGTTTCTGCCACCAGTCATTGCAGCTGCCACCAGTCTCAGCAGCTGCCACCAGTCAGTCTCTGTTTCTGCCACCAGTCTCAGCAGCTGCCACCAGTCTCAGCAGCTGCCACCAGTCTCAGCAGCTGCCACCAGTCTCAGCAGCTGCCACCAGTCTCAGCAGCTGCCACCAGTCTCAGCAGCTGCCACCAGTCTCAGCAGCTGCCACCAGTCTCAGCAGCTGCCACCAGTCTCAGCAGCTGCCACCAGTCTCAGCAGCTGCCACCAGTCTCAGCAGCTGCCACCAGTCTCAGCAGCTGCCACCAGTCTCAGCAGCTGCCACCAGTCTCAGCAGCTGCCACCAGTCTCAGCAGCTGCCACCAGTCTCAGCAGCTGCCACCAGTCTCAGCAGCTGCCACCAGTCTCAGCAGCTGCCACCAGTCTCAGCAGCTGCCACCAGTCTCAGCAGCTGCCACCAGTCTCAGCAGCTGCCACCAGTCTCAGCAGCTGCCACCAGTCTCAGCAGCTGCCACCAGTCTCAGCAGCTGCCACCAGTCTCAGCAGCTGCCACCAGTCTCAGCAGCTGCCACCAGTCTCAGCAGCTGCCACCAGTCTCAGCAGCTGCCACCAGTCTCAGCAGCTGCCACCAGTCTCAGCAGCTGCCACCAGTCTCAGCAGCTGCCACCAGTCTCAGCAGCTGCCACCAGTCTCAGCAGCTGCCACCAGTCTCAGCAGCTGCCACCAGTCTCAGCAGCTGCCACCAGTCTCAGCAGCTGCCACCAGTCTCAGCAGCTGCCACCAGTCTCAGCAGCTGCCACCAGTCTCAGCAGCTGCCACCAGTCTCAGCAGCTGCCACCAGTCTCAGCAGCTGCCACCAGTCTCAGCAGCTGCCACCAGTCNAATACTCTCTGGTCTTCAATGAAACCTGCATTATAAATATAAGTGAACAAATATGAATGTGGAGCGAACCATTGAGGGACGAAAGTAGCAGTGAATTCAGCCATACAGGCTATGTATATTGTTTTGAATATCGTTCTAGATTTGGTCATGAAAATGGATGGCGCCGGAGTTTCATGCCCGTGCAGCTGATGATATAGGCGATAAAATCGTCTGCTGAAGGTAAACAAAAGTGGACTATAATTATTCGTCGGCGTGGTGGTGATAACACTTGGGATTCTACTATATACACTCGTCTCGAACTCGTTTCGATCTACAATGAAGCATCGACGAAATATCCTGAAATTTTGATTGGACAAAGATTTACCAACAAATAGCATCCGTTCACTCATGCATCTGTTCATGATTCCGTAAAGTTGTACAATTGCAATTGAAAAAAATTCTTGCACCATTCAGGGTACGCACAAGAAGTTGCCCTCGGTAGTTCAAATTCGAAATATCTTTAAATCCCACTCTAAAGACTTCAATTTCCCTCTCTAACGACTTCAAATACCCACTCTAACGTCTCAAATTCCCTCTCTGACTGCAATCAATCGCTCTTGCTAACGACTTTAAATTACATGCTGTAGGCACAGCCAATGCCGCATCAAAAGTTGTACTAAAAATAAATTCCATCAGATATTCAAGAATTTAATGATCTGCACATCTCATCGAGGGCCAAATTATCTTCATCAAAATCGGGTTTGGGATCGTCGCCGATCAATCTAAAGTCACCCCAACTCCTGTGTTATATCACTTAAGGATTAAATATCAAGACAAAAACGGGGAATCCGTTTTGTTCAGTTGAAGGCCGCCGTTTTTAGGACCCACGTGCAGGCTTTTTTTACGAATAAGACATTTTTGGAAAATAATGTCCAATTAAAACTACCATTTGTTCAAATTTTTATGTTGTCTGTATTTTTATGTACGAAATATTTCTTTCATTGGACGTGGTTAGTACAAATTAACCTGTCACTAATTAATTAAGTAATTCAAATGATTAATAGGTAATGGATAAGCTACATGTAAAGGTAATTTGATGTCTTGTAACATGTATCACTTTGATGTCTTGTAATGTATCACTGTATGTATCACTTTGATGTATTTGTTNACTTGATACACCTCTTAAGAAGATGATACACCATTCAAGAAGATGATACATCTTTTAAGAAGATATACCACTTAAGTAGAAGATACACCACTTTATACACCTCTTAAGAAGATGATACACCATTCAAGAAGATGATACATCTTTTAAGAAGATATACCACTTAAGTAGAAGATACACCACTTTATACACCTCTTAAGAAGATGATACACCATTCAAGAAGATGATACATCTTTTAAGAAGATATACCACTTAAGTAGAAGATACACCACTTTATACACCTCTTAAGAAGATGATACACCATTCAAGAAGATGATACATCTTTTAAGAAGATATACCACTTAAGTAGAAGATACACCACTTTATACACCTCTTAAGAAGATGATACACCATTCAAGAAGATGATACATCTTTTAAGAAGATATACCACTTAAGTAGAAGATACACCACTTTATACACCTCTTAAGAAGATGATACACCATTCAAGAAGATGATACATCTTTTAAGAAGATATACCACTTAAGTAGAAGATACACCACTTTATACACCTCTTAAGAAGATGATACACCATTCAAGAAGATGATACATCTTTTAAGAAGATATACCACTTAAGTAGAAGATACACCACTTTATACACCTCTTAAGAAGATGATACACCATTCAAGAAGATGATACATCTTTTAAGAAGATATACCACTTAAGTAGAAGATACACCACTTTATACACCTCTTAAGAAGATGATACACCATTCAAGAAGATGATACATCTTTTAAGAAGATATACCACTTAAGTAGAAGATACACCACTTTATACACCTCTTAAGAAGATGATACACCATTCAAGAAGATGATACATCTTTTAAGAAGATATACCACTTAAGTAGAAGATACACCACTTTATACACCTCTTAAGAAGATGATACACCATTCAAGAAGATGATACATCTTTTAAGAAGATATACCACTTAAGTAGAAGATACACCACTTTATACACCTCTTAAGAAGATGATACACCATTCAAGAAGATGATACATCTTTTAAGAAGATATACCACTTAAGTAGAAGATACACCACTTTATACACCTCTTAAGAAGATGATACACCATTCAAGAAGATGATACATCTTTTAAGAAGATATACCACTTAAGTAGAAGATACACCACTTTATACACCTCTTAAGAAGATGATACACCATTCAAGAAGATGATACATCTTTTAAGAAGATATACCACTTAAGTAGAAGATACACCACTTTATACACCTCTTAAGAAGATGATACACCATTCAAGAAGATGATACATCTTTTAAGAAGATATACCACTTAAGTAGAAGATACACCACTTTATACACCTCTTAAGAAGATGATACACCTCTTAAGAAGATGATACACCACATAAGAAGATATACCACTTAAGTAGAAGATACACCATTTAAGTAGATGATACACCACATAAGAAGATATACCACTTAAGTAGAAGATACACCACTTTATACACCTCTTAAGAAGATGATGCACCTCTTAAGAAGATCATACACCTCTTAAGAAGATGATACACCTCTTAAGAAGATATACCACTTAAGTAGAAGATACACCATTTAAGTAGGTGATACACCACTTAAGAATATGATACACCACTTAAGAAGATATACCACTTAAGTAGAAGATACACCATTTAGGTAGAAGATGCACCCCTTAAGTAGAAGATACACCATTTAATACCCCAACGCAGTTGATCAAAATGAAGATTTTATGAAGTAATTTTAATATATTAACGAAGTTACGAATGTAACAACATTCAAGTTATAGGAAGCTCTGAATACTTAAGATATCATACGGCCGTATCTTTTGGAGCCCGTATTAATCATAGTATGTCGTGATAAATCAAGGCGTTTAATATACGGCGTATGCAAATATTTGATGTGATAACTCGAGCAACTTCATCTCAAGATCTACGATAAATTCGTGGTTGAATATATTCAACATTCAACACTCCAGCATCATAATCCGACCAACGATGGCAGAGGCCCTCATCTGTACGCATTTAACTCCAGTTCTTCATCTCACAACTGCAAAAATTTTCACAATTTTAAAATTTTGTCGGAGTTATTTTCACGGTTCCATATTTTTGTGTTGTATCATATTTACTTATATCATGTACTTATCTCCACCAAAATTTATCATGTACTTATCTCCACCAAAATTTATCATGTACTTATCTCCACCAAGTACATGTACCGGTACATGTACTCTGGTACCGGTACATTTCTGGACGCTAATTTATTTATTTCTCTAATGATGAATCTTCCCAAACTATAGACCTTTAAAATTCTATATTTTCCCTCCATTTCAAATCGATTTAAGTTCAATTTGTTTCATTTGTTATAATTTCGGTGTCATCATTAAACTGAAATAATTACTTGAATTCTAATCTGAATGCTTATTTGTTTTAATAAGAAATTTAATCATGTTTCTTTAATATTAATGAGGTGAGTTTAGTAGAGCCAAGTTCCTTCATGCGTTCTGAACCTATTTAAGTTTCTTCAGCGACAGAAGTATCAATATTACCTAATAATAGCCAGATATATAAACATATAATATGTATAATTTGTATATATATATACATGTAGCTGATACATATGAAAATACGTAAGATATATAAATGATATATAAATAAAGGCGCTAAGTTGAAGCAAGGACAATGCAGTGCTAGTCTAGCGCTCATTTTTGGGCATGTCGCCCTGCAGGTTTCATGCCCAGACAGACATACCTCAGCCCCTAGCAACGGCCGCATACCTGCCCAGACATGCCCCATATACTCAGAACATACCCCTGCACTTACGACAGTCGTAAGTCGGTGGGCTGTCATAAGTGCACAGACATTCTTACATGCCCCATATACTCAGAACATAACCCCTGCACTTACGACAGTCGTAACTCATGGGCTGTCATAAGTGCACAGACATTCTTACATGCCCCATATACTTAGAACATACCCCTGCACTTACAACCGTCGTAACTCATGGGCTGTCATAAGTGCACAGACATTCTTACATGCCCCATATACTGAGAACTCGTCCATGCAGCTACGACCATCATAAAGATAAGAGCTATCGTAAGGGTGAATTCTAGAGTTACGATCGCCTTATCTTAAGGTCCTGTCGTAAGAGTGCTATCTAGAGATACGACCGCCGTATCTTCCTATCGTACAGAGTGCCATCTAGTCGAGTTACGACCGCCTTATCTTAAGATCCTATCGTAAGAGTGCCATCTATAGAGTTAAGACCGCCTTATCTTAAGATCCTGTCGTAGGGGCACCGTCTAGAGATACGACTGCCGTATCTTTAGGTCATGTCATAGGGGCGCTGTCTAGAGTTACGACCACAGTATCTTAAGATCCTATCGTAAGAGTGCCATCTAGAGTTAAGACCGCCGTATCTTTAGGTCTTGTCGTAGGGGCGCCGTCTAGAGATACGACCGCCGTATTTAAAGGTCCTGTCGTAAGGCTGCCGTCTAGAGTTATGACCACCGTATCTTTAGGTCATGTCGTAGGGGTGCCGTCTAGAGATACGACTGCCGTATCTTTAGGTCCTGTCGTAGGGGCACCGTCTAGAGATACGACCGCCTTATCTTAAGATCCTGTCATAGGGGCACCGTCTAGAGATACGACCGCCGTATCTTAAGGCCATAGGACCGCCTTATCTTAAGGTCCTATCATGGAGCGGAGGAGCCAGCCCTATGTCCCCTTCACTGCAAAATTTCACTGCAGTTCCAACCGTCGGATCTCGCGTGTCTGCCCTGAGGGCGGTGTCTGGACGCCCCTCTAGGTGCCCATTTAAGGGCATGGCGCTTATGGACCCTAGACTACAATGTGCTACGGTAAGTCATAAACAAGCCACACGTAACTTACGACCACCAATAGCAATTGTTGTATGTGTCTGGGCCTACGAATTCAATCCCAGAAACTTGGACTTAAATGCAAATAAAATCCCTGCTAATAAATAGACCGAGTCTTGGGCAACCCACATGCGGGTGCTGCAAATACCAGTAACCTGGTAACAACCAGGGGAAGTGGTTGTGGTTACCTGGTAGGTATTTCTACTTGCAATGCAGCTTTATATTCGTACTTGGTGCGGCGTCTGAGCCATAAACCAGACCCCTGAGATTGCCTGTACATCTCTACTGACTTATAACTTTAAGGCACGCCTCTGCATTTTTTACTGCACTTTCAACGTCGCTTCTTCAGACTTTTTAATTATTTTTTCATATATATTTGTTATCACTAACGATGTCTGGGGTTTACTTTAGCCGGACTTTGGATGTAGATCAAAAGGATGGAGGATTTAATGGACGCTTTTATTGCTTTAGTATTTTGGACTTGTCACTTTCATAGGATTTCGTAATTTCATAAGAAGCTTAAAGCCATAAAAATTTATTGGGTTATCATGAATTGGTTTTCTAGCCACGCGTGCAGGATCTAGCTTTTTTACTAGACTAGAATATCAATCAAATTGCAGAATATGACGTTGCGGAGGAGCCAGCCCTATGTCCCCTTCACTGCAAAATTTCACTGCAGTTCCAACCGTCGGATCTCGCGTGTCTGCCCTGAGGGCGGTGTCTGGACGCCCCTCTAGGTGCCCATTTAAGGGCATGGCGCTTATGGACCCTAGACTACAATGTGCTACGGTAAGTCATAAACAAGCCACACGTAACTTACGACCACCAATAGCAATTGTTGTATGTGTCTGGGCCTACGAATTCAATCCCAGAAACTTGGACTTAAATGCAAATAAAATCCCTGCTAATAAATAGACCGAGTCTTGGGCAACCCACATGCGGGTGCTGCAAATACCAGTAACCTGGTAACAACCAGGGGAAGTGGTTGTGGTTACCTGGTAGGTATTTCTACTTGCAATGCAGCTTTATATTCCTACTTGGTGCGGCGTCTGAGCCATAAACCAGACCCCTGAGATTGCCTGTACATCTCTACTGACTTATAACTTTAAGGCACGCCTCTGCATTTTTTACTGCACTTTCAACGTCGCTTCTTCAGACTTTTTAATTATTTTTTCATATATATTTGTTATCACTAACGATGTCTGGGGTTTACTTTAGCCGGACTTTGGATGTAGATCAAAAGGATGGAGGATTTAATGGACGCTTTTATTGCTTTAGTATTTTGGACTTGTCACTTTCATAGGATTTCGTAATTTCATAAGAAGCTTAAGGCCATAAAAATTTATTGGGTTGTCATGAATTGGTTTTCTAGCCACGCGTGCAGGATCTAGCTTTTTTACTAGACTAGAATATCAATCAAATTGCAGAATATGACGTTTAGATTGCTTACTTGTAGCACATTGACTAGAATTTGCTACATATAGAAAGCTTACTTGTAGCACATTGACTAGAAGGTGCTACGTCTAGATGGCTTACTTGTAGGTCATTAACTAGAAGGTGCTACGTCTAGATGGCTTACTTGTAGGTCATTAACTAGAAGGTGCTACGTCTAGATGGCTTACTTGTAGGTCATTAACTAGATGGTGCTACGTCTAGATGGCTTACTTGTAGGTCGTTGACTAGAAAGTGACAATTTGGTGATCACTCTAGACTCTAGAGCTAAGTAATAGATAGTAATAATAGAGCTATACATTTAAAAATATAGGCATTTAATATTTAGATATAGACATTTAAGGTTTATTTAGATATATATATTTAAGATGTATTTAGATATAGATATTTTCAGATTTTACATATAGATATTTAATATTTAAACTAACTATCTGGCTATAAAATATTGTCTAGAACAAGTAAAATGTTTCGTTATTAAAAATTTCGATTCCAAGTTAGCAATACTTATTTAAAAAACGAGAATTGAAGAAGAGATGATCATTAAAGCGATATTGAAATGGAGGCAGGAAGAAAATAAATATGTGAAGACGTATTGAGATGGAAAAAGTTGAAATAAATTGTAACTTGATGGAATGAAGGTTCAAAGTGTGCGAAGAGATCAAGAGAATAAGTGTATATAAGAGCATATAAGTGTATATAAGAGCATATAAGTGTATATAAGAGCATATAAGTGTATATAAGAGCATATAAGTGTATATAAGAGCATATAAGTGTATATAAGAGCATATAAGTGTATATAAGAGCATATAAGTGTATATAAGAGCATATAAGTGTATATAAGAGCATATAAGTGTATATAAGAGCATATAAGTGTATATAAGAGCATATAAGTGTATATAAGAGCATATAAGTGTATATAAGAGCATATAAGTGTATATAAGAGCATATAAGTGTATATAAGAGCATATAAGTGTATATAAGAGCATATAAGTGTATATAAGAGCATATNGCCATTTTAAGTTCTTATTAAGCGCTGCTTAAGTCGGCAGTAGTAGACTGCTTAAGCCTTAACGCGCCTGAGTGCTGAGTTTACAGCCGCTGCTGGGTTCGAATGGTTGATTAGCAGCCCGTCCAGCCGTGCTCTGAACACTAATAGATGCTGCTAATGGACACTGCTGGTGTAATGGTGCTGCACAAATAGAAGTTATTGGTGGGCAACCGATGGTTATTGGTGTTATAGGTGGAAATCATTGGTGGAGTACCGATGGTTATTGGTGTTATAGGTGGAAAAAAATAGAAGTTATTGGTAGACAACCAATGGTTATTGGTGTTATAGGTGGAAATCATTGGTGGAGTACCGATGAAGCATCGATGGCGTGCTCGGCCTATGTTCCACCTATAACCTGCCGATGGCCACCCGAACCGGAAAATTCTTCTCCCACCAATAACTACACCTTGGCACCGATGGTGCATCGATGAGCCACAAATGGTCACCTCTTAAATGCGGTCGATATAATCGATATAACTTTTTTTGTTCTACTAATCAGATGATTACGGTTTTACTGATATTACTTAATACGAATTGCAGCACATTTACGAATTGCAGCACATTTAAACATGCCAGGTATATAGCAGTACTGTACACATGCATTATGCACCGTACACATGCATTCTGTACCGTATGCATGCCATCTGCATCGTACACACTCATTCGGAGAAGTCAAATCGAAGAAAAATCCCTGCCTGCTGGTGTCACCACCCTCTAGAATTATTGTTCAATTATCGTCGGTTTTTGGCAAACGCGGCCACCCACCGCTCAGCCACCTATAATTCATCACGCTCACTTATTATCATCGGTGCGCCACCTTAAATTTTTAAATGGGTTCTGTGCTGCTAATGGACGCTGCTGGTAATGAGCCTACTCTGCCGCTAATGGACGGTGCTGCATGGTAATGGACGTACTCTGCTGCTAATGGACGCTGCTGGTAATGGATGTACTTTGCTGCTAATGGACGCTGCTGGTTATGGTCGTACTCTGCTGCTAATGGACGCTGCTGGTTATGGTAGTACTCTACTGCTAATGGACGCTGCTGGTAATGGACGTACTTTGCTGCTAATGGAAGCTGCTGGTAATGGATGTACTTTGCTGCTAATGGACGCTGCTGGTTATGGTCNGGTGAGATAATAATGCCGGGGCGCTGCTGCTTATGGTTATAATGGCGACAAATCATTGTTCTCCGACGATAATGTAAGGCGTTATTTCTAATGGACTTGTGATATAATGGACGCCTTCACCCATTGTACCTTCTGGAGATAAAGCTTAGCTCCTGAACCCGGCCTCGGTGAAATCAGAAAAAATATGGATCATAATCGTTGACGCTCCGTGTATGAACATCTTCAAAAACAGACAAGACGAAGCTATGCAGGAGCATAAGTTCAGTCTTAAAATGCCTAGCAAATTACGGACCAGGCAATAAGTCCAGCAGCTATCTCAATCAATCGTCAGTTATGGAAAGATCGGGTTCCAAAGGCCGGATCCCTGGTGAATCAAGGCACGAAAAGTTCAAGAATCGGCAACTGCCATGGGCCTATTTCTTCAACGCCGACACTTCTAATTCTATTCTATATTGTCCTACTATTGGCACATCTCTTACTCACAGTGCAAGCAGAGAACGGACGTAGCACTGATACGCTCTTTTTTGGGCAAAACTGGGTCAGGATGACCCACACAAGGAACAAAGTCTTCCTCATTATCTGAATTTATTTTATCACTATTATTATATAAGTTAGGAAGCAATCACAATCGGTAGTTAGAGAGCAGGAATACCGGGACACCGACTGCACAATATGCCTTCCTACTCTCCTGCCTTGACTACATCCTAGGGCCCATACTTTCAAAAAAAGTTAAGAGATCGTAAGTTCATCAGCCAATCATTGACGGCCTTTCAAGCAAAATCCACCAATCATAGACAAGAAAATAGAGCGTAAGTACTTAGCGAGTTTTGAACATAGCGAGTTTTGAAAGTATGGCCCTAGTACTATAATGTGGTATACCTGGTACAGGGTTAAATACTTCCATTTGTATGCATGATAGGGGTTAAATGCCCCTATTTGTATAAATGCTGTGGGTTTAATGCCTCTATTGGAATACATGATAGGGGTTAAATGCCCCCTATTTGTATACATGATGCGGGTTAAATGCCCCTATTTGTATACATGATGCGGGTTAAATGCCCCTATTTGTATACATGATGCGGGTTAAATGCCCCTATTTGTATACATGTTAGGGGTTAAATGCCCCTATTTGTATACATGATGCGGGTTAAATGCCCCTGTTTTTATACATGTTAGGGGTTAAATGCCCCTATTTGTATACATGATACGTGTTAATTATTTGTATACTAGATATTGCTTATAACACTCCACTTGGTATACATGATACGGATTCAATACCTCCATTTCTTTACATGATACGGGTTAAATGCCTCAAATATAAATTATACGGGTTAAAATACTCCCCTATTGGTAGCCATGATACGGGTTTAGAATACGTCAATCGTTATACATGATACGGTTTCAATAATTCTTTGACATACATGATACGGTTTCAATAATTCCTTGATATACATGATACGGTTTCAATTATTCCTTGATATACATGATACGGT
The DNA here is from genome assembly GCF_000764305.2 of Hyalella azteca. Taxonomy (NCBI): domain Eukaryota; kingdom Metazoa; phylum Arthropoda; class Malacostraca; order Amphipoda; family Hyalellidae; genus Hyalella; species Hyalella azteca. The sequence continues at coordinate 1,067 of NW_025935150.1, read as the reverse complement.
TTCAATAATTCCTTGATATACATGATACGGTTTCAATAATTCCTTGATATACATGATACGGTCTCAATTATTCCTCGATAAACATGATACGGTTTTAGTAATTCCTTGATATACATGATACGGTTTCAATAATTTCTTGATATACATGATACGGTTTCAATAATTCCTTGATATACATGATACGGTTTCAATAATTCCTCGATATACATGGCACGGTTTTAATTCCTCCTAGGAATACGTAAAACCTGTATACGGCGGTATCCATGATACCAGACTACGGACGAGGTATGCAATAAAAAAAAGTGAACAGCAGCGATGCTTGTGGTGCAACGTTAGGCAGGACTAAGAAACTTGATTTTCTTGTCGTGTTGTTTCACATTAAAGTTTAGGGTGAATTATACTTTTTTATATATATATATATATTATATATATATATAATATATATATATTATATATACAAAGTTTAGGGTGAATTATACTCACAGAATGAATAGATTATTCACGTTTTCGTTGTCTTATATTTATTAATCGTTGTTATTAATCTGTATTAAATTTTCATTTAGCTTTATAGTTATTCTTTAATGGCTCATTATTTACTTTTTACCTTAATGCATGGTGGGGCGAGTGGGGGAAATGACGGCCGCTGCTGCTGTAAATGACAGATGCTGCTGCTGTAAATGCTGCTAGGCGGCCCACTAGTTAACTAGCGGCTAGGCGGCCCACTAGTTAACTAGTGGCGGGCAAAATTTTCGCCTCATTAGCCTCTCAATCAAGGCTGTCAAGGCCAGCCTCCTCATTACAAGCCTTAATTGAGGGCCTTAATTAGCCTTACCTGTCAGGCCTTGAAAGCCTTGCCACCATCACAAGCTAGCCCATTAGACCCGCCATTTAGCCTTATTTTAGCCTCTAAGGCTCAAGCCACCGGCCACATGCCACAGCCTTATAAGCCTTACGCCAGCCCAGACGGGCCAGCCACGTGGCGTGGGCTTCGCCACCCGCGCCAGCCAGCGTCCCAGACAGCCAGCCAGCCACTCAGCCAGCCAGCCAGCCAGCCAGTCAGCCAGCCT
>NW_025935149.1:20859-41410 GCF_000764305.2 Hyalella azteca | reverse complement strand
CGAGGTTTACAAATACCTTCACGGGTACTACAGCGTTCAGCACCCAACGTTCATCAAGGCCACTACAACGCGACTCAGGGCCCAGGGGTCACTCCATGAAGCTGTATAAGAGCAAATATCGGCTTAACGTGAGAGGAAACTTCATTTCGCACAGGATTGTCGACTCGCGGAACGACCTGCCCGATAGTGTGGTCTCGGCTACATCTGTGAACTCTATTAAAAACTTACTTGACCATCACTGGAGGGACCTGCCATCACTATATAAGCCAGAATGCCAGAATTAGGGTCCTGCATTGAATTGGGTTGGCTTCGACTTTGGAGAGATGAGCAGGCCTTGCTAGAGGCCTCAACCATCCGACGAGTTCAAGTTCAAGACCAGCTGTTGCTAAATATTCCAGAGAATGCGCACCTATGGAGCAAGTCAGTGAATAACTTTTATTTCTAACCTGATGAGGTCATCTATACTGCACTATATTTCGTAAGCATTAAATAAGTCATTTAAATGGTGATACAATCTATGAATTATCTTCGAGTTCTTGATGGTTCATTTTCTTCAAGGATTTTTTTGGTAGCGAACAGTTTACATATGTATGGCATGATAACTTCGTACCTGAAACAAAATAAATGAATTTTGCTCTTAATTTCGTTCTGGAATAAAATGCGTCGTAGAGCGTAATATCTTAATAAGATCGCAGAATAGCTTATATAGTAATCATGTGAACACCTAAATTGAAATAAACTCACGGCCGTCTTAAAGAAAAGAATCATCGCGTTATATATGTACGCAATTATCTTTCGCATATCCACAGTTTTTTCTTCGCGATTTATACAGATATTGAAATATTTAATAATTCAAACTTCGAACGCTATTTTATTTGTGGCTATTGATCAATTGTTAAGAGATGGCCACGCGTAGTAAAACTGCAATAAGCCATCGATGAATAGCATCCTATAAATCATCGATGATTCATCGATGAGTGCCACTAATGCTCGCGCATCCTTTAGATTTATCAGGGTTTCAATGGTGGCTGGCGTGGCCACCCACCGTTACGCCACCTATAATCTACCATCGCCACCTATAATCATCGATGCGCCACATTTAATTCTTATTTGGGAGTCTCCCCCTTCTATCGTTGTGATATGTCTCAATCCTGAAGGTCTCGCTCTCGGAGTTTGGCACCATTCCGTTTATCATTTTCCATGTGTACAGAATGACATACCTCTTCCGTCTCCTCTGCAGTGAGTACAGACCCAGGCGCCTCAACCTTTCCCAGTAGTTCAACTCTTCCATCCCTCTGATCCTGGAAGTGAAGAGAAAACAGAGGAGAGTTTTCATCGACGAGAAAATGCGCTCTCTGTCACTCACTGCAGTGAGTACTGAGTTATATTTTTTATTATTGGCGCTCTGTTATTCTTGTGAGCAGTCTATTCATTATGATAATTATTTATCAGTACGCGAACCTGCGTTTATTATCTTGTAATAATTCATCAATGTGAAATATTTCTCGGTTATGTGGGAGGTAACATATGCGTTTTATTTTCATTTTGAACAAATTTTATGTAGTGACATTCATTATATTTTGTGCTTATTTTAATGTTAATTGCAGGAGGACGATCTTAAATGGGTGGAAGACAACATACCATCTTCCTTTGCTGACATGTAAGCTTGCCAGACTTTCAAAACGTCTGCATAACAATTTATTTTTCATTTTTTAGTTTGTTTTAATTTTTGTGTTTGCAGTTTGTTTGAATTTTTATATTGGTAGCCTGGGACCAGAAATATATAGGGGCTGTTCGGTTGCGCATCCACGATACAATTATCGAAGATGGATATAATCTGGATCTGAAAATGGAAAACGTAATTCTGAAATTGTTAGAATTATGGTTCTCGAGCAACATCGCTCTGACTTGCTAGTTTGAACCAAACATTCTCGTATGTATGGACTATAGTGATGGATGTTCTTTAATGCATTTTAACCATCGATTTAGTACAGTTGCATTTGTTTCAATTTTCACGTGACTTCCAGTGGTTTATGGTATGATACTCTTCACTCTGTTTCAGGAACTTGTCGGTGCTAGACTCAGATAAGGTGAAAGTCATTTACTTTTATGCTGCAACTTATCGAAACTTGATTATATTATAATCAATTATATGCCTCTGTGAACAGATATATGCGTCACGCATGTTAAATATTAAATTAAGCTTATCGTATCGCTTGTCCGCCACAAAAAATAAGATGAAACAAATAATTGTTATTGTTTTGTCTACAGGAGATCATGACGACGCGCTTTGAGATCTCCAAAATGCAGTGAAGTCCACGTCGCTCGCCTTGTCCTGTAGGACGCTGTAGTTTGGATACGTGCACTCCCTATCGGGTAGCTCTTCTTCACGCTTCTTATTTCACTAGAAACTTCGTTAAGATTTCTTCACTTCGTGTACAGTCGACATGGAAAATTTGCAGTTTCTGTCACTTGCCTTACCTCCGCTACATTCAGACTTCAACTCGTTTATGCCTTCATATTCTTCATTGAAATTTAGTGTAGCTTGGCAGAAGTTTTTCTTTCATGCAGGTTTCATTGAAGACCAGAGAGTATTTCTAATTGACAATTTTCTTATTGTTTTTCTCTATTCGGCAAATTAGGCTAAATATGCGAATAAAATTATCGACAGCGAAATCTCAAACTATCGAGCACGTCAAAACCAAACGGGCAATGAACAAACATCCAACGAACGTATTGTAACAATTTATTACCAAAATCAGATGACTGAAGGCCACAAGACTGACGAAAGAGTCCTAAAATCAATTGTGCTAAATAACATCAGAAGCACAACCGCAGCCGTCCAAATCAAACTCCTTATTTACTATAAAAACATGAAAGTCAAGAATTTATTTTTGAAAAATAATCCATGCAAAACGTCGGGCGCATTACAAGAAACAAATGTTATTTACAAATATTCCTGCCACAAAGAAGGTTTTAGACTTCTTCAGAACGTAAATTGCATTTGGCTTGACCAGCTTGACTTTGAGCCGCCGTCGAATTTATTACTGTCGAATTTATTACTCGAATAAATACCGGTCGAATTTATTACTGATTGCTGTGCCAATGCACTTAACGTCGTTGTGAATATAACGGCATGCAAGAGGCTGAGATCAAAAGACACTACCACCTGTAGACCGCTGCTTGTAACTGTGCAGGATACAGCCCAGGTCGGATCGCCGAGGGTTTCCAACAAGTTACCAAACTTGCCCTCGTTTCATGCACCGACATTTGTCGGGAATAAAACACTTGTACTAGCCGTTTTTCTCACTATTCGCACATTTTTGACTGAACTACACTAAAATTGAACCTTTCACTGAAACCGTTTCGGTACAAAATTCGAATGATAAGTCAAACCGGCATAGTAAAAAGTGAGAAAGTTGGGACCCGCAAACACGCACGTGCGTCCTCGATCACTGCCAGAACTCAACTTGCTTGAATTTTAGAATATGAGTAGTTATTATCTATACGCTGCTGCAGGAATTATTACAGATTTTTACATTGATAAGTTTTAAATTAAAACCAATTAACTTATTTTTTAATCAACTGAGACTCTCATAATTTCTTCAATAATGAACGGATTGGCTTGAATTTTGGAATATTATATTAGTAGTTACGTATTATTGATGCGTTGCTGCAGGAATTATTACAGATTTACAGAGATAGGTATCAATTACTTATTTAGCCACGTTTTCACTTATTAATTTCTCACACAGAAGGCTTGGCACTACCAGCACCTGGCAGCAAAACAGCCCGTACGACCAGACCATTATAGTGATGGTTTATATCGGTGTTTAATGCGCATCTTTTCATGATGCGCATTAGCCATTAAGTCTGATAATGGCTCTTTCACGGCTACTGTGGACTTGCAGATGGTCGGCAGCTATGGCTATCTTTCAGCTTCAGGTGTGATTAGTTATTGGGGCTATTTCAATGTGAAGGGTTATTGATACACCATGTATGATTGCCTAAGCCCTAAGCAGATTTGCTTCTAGTTGTTAACTTTGTTAATATCGATGATTGAGATGCATGTTATTTAAAAAAACTTGTATGTGTATTACCTAATTTCTCAATTGTGAATTGCAGAATTGCATTACTTGAGTCAAATAAGGTTTTTCGTTCATCAGCTTATCATTTTGCCAGGGGTTAAATACCTACATCAACCCTTTCTATCACGATTGAATTGTTTCAGACTACCCTCTCCTGTGGTTCTAGAGCAGTGGTTCCCAAAGTGGGCGATATCGCCCCCCTAGGGGCGATTGATCGCCGCGAATTTAAGTGACAAATTACCCAGCGATTCGGGCCGAATTTAAGGGAGTGTGAAATCAAGAATGACGGTGAAATGAAAAAAAAATCGCAAACGAAGGTAAAATCGACAAAAATTTTGTAAGCTAAAAAATCACTGTTGGTAGTTAGGCATGTATATTCAAAATTTCGTTCAAATCTGTTCAATAGTTTGGAAGAAACTCTTTGATCACTGCGAATTTCGGCCTGTTTCGCAATATACGCGTAACTCACGAATGAAGGGGAAATTAAATAAATTACGAGCTAAACATCACCGTTAGGTTCTGATGAATACATGTTCCAAGTTTCACAGAACTGCGTTCATTAGTTTGGGAGATATGTATTACTTGATAATTGAATTTGGAGATTGGTCGTGAGACCGCGGCCACAAGTCCGGCCGTAAATTCGCCCGAGATGTTCTAGGATCTAGGTTTTAGTGCTCAAACAGTTAAAACAGCTGAAAAATTTGTGTTTAACCTTTCTCTTTTAACCTTTCTTCTGTTTAACCTTTCTCTATTTGTGTTTAACCTTTCTCTTTTAAAATTGCAGCGTAGTTGATTTCAATAAAGAGGCGCATGTCTGTGGGGGGCGCTAGAAATTCATCAGGGAGCCAAAGGGGGCGCCAGCCGGAAAAAGTTTGGGAACCACTGTTCTAGAGCGTTCTATGTGTTGTGTACGTCATCTACGGTGTAGTGTGGCTGGTGCTGTGCTTCCTGCGTTGGCGAGACCTCCTACGACTACAGTACTGGATTGCTGCTGTCATTCTCCTTGGTATGTGATGTAATTTTATTACTCTCTTCATGCAAATAATAAGCATATGTTTCTTAAATTTGTGAGTGCTTTCACCGTGAAATCAATTTCTGCTAAGTGTCTGAGAGCCAGGTAATCTGCTCATTTGAAGTGCAAATTATGACTAGTGAATCAAATATATTTAGATTTTTAGTAGGAAAGGAGTCATGATTCCTTCATCAAATCTGCAGTAAACTTATCAAAACTGAATGCTTTTTACAGGATTGTTGGAGAAGGCCATGTTTGTTGCTGAGTAGGGTAACATGGGGCAGCGAGCCCACTGCGGGTCATGGGCCCATATCGGGTTTCTCGCAAGTATGGCAGATATTGGTCCGTGTTCTCTACCGCCGGTCGACAGTTTCACTATGATGAAGTGTACGGATTTACGTTTTGCTAAGTGTTGGCGTTATTAAGTTATTTGCGAATAACTGTTTTAGCCCCCAAAATTTTTTTTGCTGCTAAATAAAACTGTTTTAGTAGTATAGTATAGTATAGTATCTTCGGCATTAAAGAATAGGCCTGGGTAGGCCAGTCGCCGATTCTTGTACTTTTCTTGACTAGACTGGCCTTTTGCTCAAATCTTTTCAACGGACGGTAGATTTAAAATCGCTTCTAGATATCAGTTGTTCCGCAGGGTACGAGGCATTTTAAGACTAAACATATGCTTCTGCATGGCCTCGTCTAGTCTGTTCTTGAACGCATTCATACTCTGAGCGACAACAATATCTTCAGGGAGGCTGTTCCACATGTCGGTGACTCGAAGCGAGAAGGAATGTTGTCTCGTTGATAAGTTGCACCGCAGTTTTTTAGTTTATAGCTGTGGCCCCTGGTGTTGGTTCTTGTTTCAAATTCTAGTAATCCATCTGGGACCTTGTACAAACCATGAGTATACTTGTATACTTCAATGAGGTCACCACGCAGGCGACGATAACGGAGACTGGGAAGCTTCATAATCTTCAATCTTTCTTCATAAGACTTGCCCTTTAATCCTGGAATTGTCCTTGTTGCACGTCTTTGAACAATCTCAACTAAATTTTTGTCCTTTTCAAGTCTCGCTGACCACACAACGTTTCCATACTCTAGGTTCGGGCGCACGACGGAGGTGAACAACAGCGTCATCATTTCTATATCTAGGTACTCGTAGGAGCGTCTGATCAGCCCAAGCAGTTTATTGATGTATTAACTTGCGTTTCAATATGCCTATAAAATTTTAGCTCCTTGTCAACACAAACTCCAAGATTTTTTCCACGCAAGACTTTTCAATCATAACTCTCTCATTGCAACCGTGTCTTCTCATCATTTATAGACCGGTGAGCATAAGTAAGATGCTTTCACTGAACTAGAATTAATTTAAAAAAAAAATTTAACTTTATACTTTATCCGCCACAGCGTGCTTGAACTTGAGGAGGGTGGAATATAGGAACAGATTCACTTAAGCTTTACACATTGTGACCTTATAGAGACTTATGCCATATATTGAATTGGATCATTCATTGTATATTTGTAGGACATAACAATAGATCTTGTCATGTCTTTTCTAAAATGATGTAGGACATGCAAAACACATTTCCAAGAATTTCACCCCATTTTGACCATGTTTTGCAGTAAACACCCACATCACATTCGATTTTGCATTCGAAGTAAGCTATGCTCAATAATTGTTTATTTAAACACATCAATAGTGGCGTCACCGGCCGCCGGCCGGCATGGCGGCTCTATCAGCCATACTGGCAACGTTCATATATATTGGACCAGGAGTCCAGAACTACAAGTGAGTATTTGAGAAATTTAAAAGCCTAATATAGCACATGAGTCACGTTATTTCTTAAGTCAACACAAAAGTTTATCATTTATGAGTAGGCTTAAGGCTTTATCGAAAATTTAGTCTTAATCGGCTCGAGACTGACGTCGCACCACTTCCTACACGTTGCACCATGACTAACTACAATCTGAAGTCAAGCGAGGTACTGCCGAAAGTAGTCAAAAGAGAATCTACTTTAGCTTTATTTAAATATTGTTATATAATAAACATTTTACCTTGATTTCAAGCTGTAGAAATGAGTAAATTTCAGAATGCTAGGTATACAAATATTAAAGCATCTTCCAAGTAATTTTCGGAGTAATGGATGTATAGGAACGTCAAAGAATCAGCTTGGACTAGATACGGAAAATTAGCGGAATTAAGCGGCGAAATTGTTGCTACACTATAGTCTATAGTCAAAGGCTTGAATACTGAGAAGACTACGTATTGATGTCAAATTAAACACTCAAGTAGAAGCCTAATAATTTTATCATTATATAATGTAATGAATATAAGCCTTTTACAAAACCCTGGAAAATCTTTATGTGGTACGAAGTTAACTTCCATTATCTCTGACGATCAAACAGCTAATTCGAACTATCAATTAGTTGTACTCAATAGACATTCCTCCTAACTCACCAGCGAACTCACAAAATCTTCTGCTCAAAACTTGCCCATTCTGAAGGAATTTGCACGAAATTTAAATTAGAGTTTTTTAATAACAAAATACCCCGGTAGGGATTATGACATATTTTTGCGTCGTTTCGTTCCTGATTGAATTTAAAAACGCTAATTTGGGCAAGTAATCAGCTTTTAGCTCCTACAATTCTTATGGGGCCTAAATTTAAATATTAATAGGTCAGCTGGAGGAGCCTAAGTGACACAATACTCTGAAGCCTTTAGCTTTAACAGGTCATGGGCCTATTGCTTCTGCGCCGTCACATATATTTTATTTTATCTAAATGCCCGTTAATGAATGAGACATAATTATTGACGCATTTTGGAATTTTCACTGTTCCCTTTACCACGTTTTACTGATCTCCTACAGAGTCCTCTTCACCCTAGAAGCGGGCTACGGCCCTAAGATCTGTGACAAGTGTTCATTCAGTTTTGCTAAAGTGACAGTTGCTAAAGTGATAATGTTCAGTTTTTCTGCTAGCGTTTAGGAGTGTGACAAACAAGTGTTGTAGGTTTGTGCTGGTGACAGGCAAGGGTGGAAATACTTGGCTCTTGGCAGCTGGAACTCCCACACTCGTCACCCTTACGTCACTGCTGTGCTGACGAAGCGTCACTGCTGTGACTGAACTCCACCGATTCCTTTGGTTGGCTCAACTCTTTCTAGCATAACTGGACAGGTTTATGCTCCAGTGAAGAGATAGTGAATGCGTCAACTGTTCCTCACATAACTTGATAGATTTATGTGCCAGTGAAGAGGCGGCTTTTCAAGTGTTCCCTTGGAGTCGAGCATCAAGTATTCTCCGACTTCAGCGGTGTTCTTCAATATATTTTTGTTATATTAAGCCTGTCTGAAGTGTAATTCTGAACCCGAGAAGTGTCAGTGAACAGCAGCTAGTGGAGGAGGGGAAGATGGCGGATATTGTAGCTGGAGGTAAGGGAGGGAGTGGTGCAGGGAGGGGTCCTTAATTATATTTTGAAAGTAATATTTATAGGGATAATTTTGAGATCAAGTTTAGACTATTAGCTTTTAAAATAAAATGTTGACACGATATAAATTGAAATGATACCTAGTGGGGCAACGGGCCCACGCGAGTCACGGGGCAAAGCGCCCATGGTGAAGTCTTGTGTTATAGATCATTAGATTTGTCTCAATGACCTTTTCAAAACTATGACTAGCTTTTTGAATTACAAATTGCACTTCTTATTGCATGATTTTTTGATTTGCTGCCTCAAGGTAGAAGGTTTAGTTTCTAGTTATGCGTATTTATGGCCCCTTATCGAGTTATTGACTCTTGCCTGGCCAAAAGTTGATTTCAGTCAACACCAATGACCCAAAATTTGATGAGTTTTTATGGTGTTGGCTGAAATCACGATTAGGTACGAATTCTCTACACATATTATCTGGATTATGGACGAAACTGAAACGAAGTTTTTTTCTGATCAATTAAATATATTTTTTCTAGTCAAGGATACATTTTTTCATGTCAAGGACGAATTTTTAATCGCAAGGATATATTTTTTCAAGTCAAGGATATATATTTATATGTCAATGTATTATTTTTCTTAATGTCAGTGATAGATTTTTCAAGCCAGGAGTTAATTTTTTTCAAGTTAAGGATTTGATTTTTTGAGTTGTTAATGAACGAATGAATGTCATATTTTTTATTACATTTTTATTATTTTTAACAGTAAAGTATTGTATTATAATTTTTAAACAAAAAATATGCAATTGTGGTAAAGGGACCAAGGGTGGGATTTCCCCAGGGGTGGGGCAATGGGCCCATTTTGACACTTTTTACAAAATAGTGTTTCATGAAAAATTGAATAACTCTATGGGCGTCTAATTCACATCATACATTCCTCATTAGTTGTACCTTTAAACAAAACAAAGAACCACCTCGTATCAATTAAAACTTCATCAAAAACTCAGTTTAAAAAAAAGGGGGGGTCGCTCTGCCCCATGTTGCCCTACATATGTTGTCTGTATTGGCTTTTGGATTAGCTGATCTTTTCATTTACTCAAATTTCATCACTAGTGGTTGGGAAAATTATTTTATACGTTTAATTTCTTGTATAACTATTAGATTTCTTGAATGTTTTAAAATTTTGGATTGATCGCAGGACTACTTACTTAAAGCAAATACTTGTTTTCTGTCACCATGCGAGCTTACGTAGGAACATAAGTCTTCTTTGCGTCAAATGCTTGTAGCTGTGATTATTGGGGCTGTTTGTTGCCTTTCGAATTGGTTTACTTGTTGAATCGATTTGTTATGCGAAAAGTAGACTTCCAAAGAAGTCAAGCTTTAATTAAATTTAGTTTGGCCCTTGTTCAAGGTTTAAGGCAGACTCCGCATGGCTTTTCATTTCAATGGGAGTGATGTGGCCCTCTGGACGATGGCACGCTTTGAAATCCGTTTAATGTTTGATTTTTATATTTATTTTATAATCATTGTATTCCGTTTGATGATTGATTTTTATAGGAAATGATTATTACTATGTTCGGATATAGTGTAGTTTGTTGATTAAAGATTTGTAATTATTAAGGTATTGCGTCGATGCTTTAAAGCGACATGAAAAGAGTTTTGCTCTGAAGAAGTAAGATGTTGAGTTTGTTTTGTAGTGTTCATATATATGATTGCCCCAACGAAAGGCATCGTTTTTTGGTAAAATAATGTAAATTATTGTGTAATATCTCTTTATATTCAAAGATTTTCCTCTCTGCGTGTTATTTGGCATCTGCTATGTCTGTGCCGGCTTGTCTTGGTAACTGTGTTACTGCATTTCTGTGTAACTCCAGCGTTTACTTGTCCATGAATCTGAGATTAAAGTGTCTCGAAGCTGTACATTAAATACCATTGTTCTCGCGGTGTTTGATTTTAGCGAATGCAATGAATGAAGTTGCTGTTTTGGGTAGTTTTTTTTTCAGTCTAAACCTCAACTCGTTGATATATTTTCCTAGATTATGTCTTCGTACTAATCACTAGTTATTTCAACAATAGGTTCCAGTAAATGAAATAACTCAGTGTGCAATCTAAATGGAACACTCCGGAAAAATTAGTCGGTCAGAATGTCCACATAGTGACACTCTTTCTTACCCACAGCACACGGCGAAGGTTGCTGTGCTGCTCCCTTTTGGGCGTGTGTAGATTCAAGCCATCCAAACCCATAAGATGCAGGTGCAATTAACAGCATTCATCCTTACACTATAGTCTTATAGAGTATCTTAGAATAGAAATACTTCGAAAAATGGTAATATTTTAAAACAAAATATCTAATCATCGAGATTAGACATCTTGTGTACATCCTACCTTATGAAAGCATACTTCGTCGATTCTCATGAATATGATCACTCAGTCTGGTGCATGGTTATTATTTCTACCAATATTTCCACATACGACCAAATCTCGACTCTCATTGGCTAGGAGAGCTTGAGATCTTGGATGACGGCACACCGTCGAAAACCCCCATGTCGCAATGAACATTTCAATGTGTTTAATCTCGTCGAATATTTATATTAAAGAGTTTAGAAGCTAGATCATTCTAACTTTTATCAACAAATTTGTATAAACACAGGTGAAAGAAAAAAGTTCGAGGTGGAAGAGTTAGAACCTGAGATCTTTAATTCATAAACCACGAAGTGGGTGAGGACTTTAAAGAAAATGTTAAAAAATAATGTCCGGTTTCAATTCACTTGACCTGATAGAGATTGAGGACGAGTCAACATCTGATAGACACGTGATAGATTACGCGATCAAGACCGCAGTAGTGGGCGTAAACGAAGGTAATAAAAGGTCTAGCAATCTTAAGCAAAGCGCCCAGTAGCTGATAAGCACTCCGCGATGTAGCATGTCGGTAGAGTTCTCCGACCTTACGGTCGATGCCGTAGCTTATACCTCTGTATCGCAACTCTGTATTACCACCCCGTATACAAGATACGTTATCTGGACTTGTGTGTCTTACTTATCCCTCACTTCCTTAGTCAACGAAGAACCCGATCCTCAGGTAGAGCTTAATATACCAAGAGCTCAATATCATAGTTTGTAGTTAATTTACAACCTGTGACAATAATGCCATGAATCTATCTCCTGATAGAAAGAAACCAATTCCATTTAGACTTGAGAAAGAAACAACACAATGCGGATGACAAGTAAGCTTTTGAAGCCGAAAATTGGAACATTTGGACCATCATCATAACTATTGTAGGAAAAAATTACCAAAAAGTCTTTTGCATGACAAAATGAATGGACCAATATTAAAAGTTTGGTACATGACATGCGAGTTTGCTCTGTGACTGGCACTACATCGACTGAGGCAGGCATTACTCGAGCGAGTGAGTCGATTCAGTTCAATCGATTTTTATGATAATTTATTTTGCATAAAAAGAATCAATTTAAAATTTTCTCTACTTTTTTACCGGTAAGTAAAATATGAAACTTATGAAAATATCTACTCGGACAAATGGGCAACACAAAAACCTCGTGTAATACGAAAATAATTCTTAGCCCTCACGTATGGGATTGAAAACTTGTGCGCAAATTTGAAGGTGCAGGTTTTTATTGCGAGTAGAATTTGTCGGTACCAAAACTTGATAAAAGTTACCTATTAGAGGTAAGATTTGCGACGCTTTCAGCTTAGTAACTCTGGTAACATGGAACTTCGTCAATATACAATAACTGATCTACTCTCATGGAAATGATTGAGTCCTTGTCCAAATAGCCTTACCTACATATTTATCTTGTGTGGGTCAACTTGACCCAGATTGGTACGACAAAAAGGGCGTATCAGTGTTACATCCGCTCTCTGCTCGTGATGTGTGTAGGAGTGTCAAAACGTTGACCAGAAGACCCATATAATTCTTTGAGTGTACGTTTAATTTTGGTTGTTCAGCATTTCAACCTGAAATAAACATTGATTCAACGTTTAAAAATTAGTAAAAATTCAACATACCAATATTGACGTTATTTCAACGTTGAAATAAGGTTGTTTCACGTTCCTTTTAGTGTTGGTCACAATTCGACGTTGATATGACGTTTAATTTTGGTTGTTCAGCATTTAAACCTGAAATAAACATTGATTCAACGTTTAAAAATTAGTAAAAATTCAACATACCAATATTGACGTTATTTCAACGTTGAAATAAGGTTGTTTCAGGTTCCTTTTAGTGTTGGTCAGAATTCGACGTTGATATGACGTTTAATTTTGGTTGTTCTGCACTTCAACCTGAAATCAACATTGATTCAACGTTTAAAAATTAGTAAAAATTCAACGTACCAATATCGACGTTATTTCAACGTTGAAATAGACGTTGAAATAACGTCTATTTCTTGTCAACGTTGTTTTACGTCCTTTCTAGTGTTGGTCAGATTTCGACGTTGATATGACGTTTAATTTTGGTTGTTCAGCATTTCAACCTGAAATCAACCAATAATCAACGTTGTTTCAACGTAAGATGCCTGCTGGGGAGTAGTCTGCGGCTACTAGTTCTGAGGCTGAGTAAAGTTAATGCATGGTGAAGCTAGGCGTTGGCTCCAGGGCTTATATAGGAGTAAAATTTGTGGCCTCCGGCTGCGCCCTCCATAGCTTCGTCGAGCCTGTTCTTGAATTGCGACCAATATCAGCCCAGTTTGCCAGTAGAACTGCATGAATCCTGCCATCCACCACCTCCACCAGGCCGCGGATCGAACAAGACATCCGACACTTCGTTGATAACGAAAACGCGAAGGGCCAAGGAAATTTAATATATCGAATAATCGAAAATGCAAAAAATTTATTTAATAAAGAACAAAAACTGGCACACAAATGTTGAAAACTGGAGATAGATCATGGCCCCCGCTCGAATGAGGTGCGTGTCGCACCCGTGCAGTCCGAATATCGGGAAGCTAGGGGAATACGACAGAGGTTTCACTTTTCGTTTCAGTTATGGGTTTAAAGTAATAGTTATAGTAATAGTATAGTTATATAGTGGTAGTTATAGTTATAGTCTTTGCGGATGTCAGGTACTTCCTGGATTTATCAGATAGCAGCACGCACCCCCCGATCACAAGCTTTCAACTGTGACGAGTCACACAGCTCACCTCTGACCAAGTGCGTACGCCAATCCTCGGATTTGTCCCGTGCTCGTCCCGGTAGGGCGACAGACGTCAGGTAGGGCGACAGACGTCAGGTAGGGCGACAGACGTCAGGCAGGGCGACAGACGCCAGGCAGGGCGACAGACGTCAGGCAGGGCGACAGACGTCAGGCAGGGCGACAGATGGTAAAAGTTTCCCTAATACGTGAACAGGTTGCTGCTGGAAATTAAGTGAGACTGTATGAAAATGTCACTCAAGCACATGATCAGGGTGCACAGTGCTGCTTCTGACTAACAACTTAACCTAAAAATCACTCACTTATGACTATATATGCGTATCAAATCATATAGTTAAATATAGTCATATATTCAGTAGACTTAAGGCTAAAGTTTGCGACCGGAACAGTGGCCGGTCGCACCCGAATCTACGACCCAAATGAGGTAGTTTCAGGTGGCCGCCTGAAAACGGTTTTTCTTGTCATGAACGGTCACGTTCTACTAGACGTATTAGTATCGTTTTAGACAGTTGAATTACGTAACTTTTAAAGTTACGTAATTCAAGCGTCGAAAGCTATGAGCTATATAGCTCATAGCTTATGGGGTTACGTTTCAGATAGCATAGTTCTGTTTCAAAATCAATCGTCCGTCGACTAGTGACTTCCGGGACTACGTTAAATTACGTAACTTATAGCTCACAGCATCTGGGGTTAGGTTTCAGATGGCATAGTGATAGTTCCGTTCCAAAATCTATCGTCTATCGATGAGACGCCCATGGTTGAACTATATAAGGTCGACCCACGAGGATTATTTCTTTCAGTTCAGCTTTCTTGTTGCGTCAATGAGATCGAGAAACGTATACAATCCTGTCATTTTCATGACGGATTGCTTGACTGATTTGATTTCATTTCGGTGAATGTTTCTTGTTTAAAAAATGCGTTTATGCGTTTTAATTGAAAACGAAGTAATGTAAAAAAGTGTAGAAATTTGCTTATTAGTATTTGTAAGAATGTAATTGCTGAAGGTACAATATCATATGGACGACGATATGGTTTTGAGAGTCCGATTTCAGAATCGGGATTCGGTATACAAATTGGGATTTAGAATAATTTTCGAAAGTTTTAGACATAAATGAAAATATCTTAACTGAGACTAAATGAGATCAACTAGAGATTGAGTTGAACAATAAATTCCTGAAATAAAATGCTGTTCGATTCATTCATTTTAATGAGAACTAAAGGTTTGGGTAATGCGAATTTAGTTAGGGTAGTTTCGATACAGCCAAATTTATATGAAAGTTTATTTTAATCAAGTGATATTCAAGAAGGTGACCTTTTCGATCCTCTAAATATTAAAGGTGCTTGTACACGGGTATAGTTTCTGACGGCTAGTAAATCTGGCTAGTGTCGGTCTCTTGGTGACTATCCGGCTAGTAAGCCTGTACACACGAGGAGAGTATAAGGTTCCGCTATCTTCTCGATCGCGCCCGCCAGTGAGTCGTTAGAAGCCGTCGAGTGAGGTCTGTGAAGATGGATAGTGTGATCACCTTCAACAACTCGAGTCTGTACGTCTTTTTTATACGCCATATTCTAGCCCTTAAAAATACAGCGTCGGGAACAACTAAACCCTCACTAATAAGGTCTTCTTTCCGTTTCAAAATATTCGTTTCTCTCTTCATTTTGTTGGAGTAACCATCATGGCAAACATTATACTTTAATCCATGTTTTTTTTGGAATATTTCAAAGAATAATTGAATATCGTCTGGAATCCACTTTGTTGGATTCCTCTTAGAAACATTATCGTTCAAACAAGCCATGATTCACTTGACCCATGATACTTCACAGGAGCGGCACAGCTGCTCTCACCGTGGCTGCATCAGCGCTACTAGCCACTTCTCCAGCCAAGATATCAACACATCGTTGTCCCTCTCGGCCGCGCCTCGGGCACTTGTCGGCGCATGCCTCTGATGCGGCTGAACCCCAATACACGAGGCTAGTAGCGTGGACAGTTCAAGCGGCGGATGAACTAGCGGCTAGTACTATCCCTGTGTACAGGCACCTTAAGGTTATGTGGGATTGTGGGACCGTTCATATTTCTCGGGCATTGCGTTCATAGACTCTGGAAGACGTTCGTCATTTATAATGACATCTGCATTGCACCATGCCGGTCAGCCGGTGGGTACTTTATATATAGTGTAATATAGTGCTGTCCCGCTGGGAGGCCTGGGCAGAGATTCACGAAACTTCGCTAAGTACACGTAACTTTTCGTACTTACGTTCAAAAAGTTACGTGTTGCGTAAGTCAGTCAAAATTTTGCATTAACAAAACTGTCTTACGCAAGACTCATCTGAAAAGGTATAATCGAAACCATTCAACTAACTGACCAATCAGAGGCTTCGAATTTGCCATTCCTAGCTCCTGACGACTCAGTGCGCAGTGCGCGTGGATGAAAGGATGTTGCATTGTGTCAGCGTCTGCGTTGACTGACTAGGGAGCACATGGAGAAATGAGTGAGACGTTGTCTAAATAGTAATTACAACGCCTTGATAGTAATTTTTTGCAATCAAGGCAAAAAATTACATTTTTCCCATTCAAAATTTGAGGACTTTTTAGAGAGCTCCCTAGAATTTAGAACACTTTGTGAGTTGGAGTTCTTGTGAGTTGGAGTTCAACTATCAGCGGAGAAAGAAAGGAATTTGTGTACGTAGCTAGAAAAATGGTTGGCTTGTCAAACTCCACTTAGTTTTGAATCAAAAAGTCATGAAGGTATTACTTTAGTGAATGATCATAAAACTCTTAGATACGAATATCAAGATTTGCTTGCAAATTATAGCACAAAGGAAAAGAAATTAGCGGCGTAACTTAATTGAATTTGTTTTCTGAAAAAGTACCGTTTAGCACGATCACATACTATGCCTATGTTGAATTATTGACAAAATGTTATCACAATTCACCGTGCAAGTAAATCAATAGTTTTATATTGCTTCGGCACACTCAAAACGTCTACGTAACTCCATTTACGCCAACTCCGAGCAGGCGTAGAGCTACGTACGGCTTCTTGTACGTAGCTTCCCGCGCAAATGTTTTGATAATACCACCGCTTGAGTTACTTCCTCATATCAGCACTTACGCCACACGTAAGTCGCTACGTGTACTTTGCGATGTTTTGATAATCCGGCCCCTGAATACCGTCATCCTTTCATGTCTTGATTCAAACGAAGTTTCACTGTATCGCTAAGATTGTCTAGGATGTCATCGTCATCTTTGTCAATAAACTGATATAGATCGTAGGAATGTGTTTTGTATTCCAACCCGTATTTTACAAGCTCTAGCCTAGTTACTGAATGAGAACCTTTTTAAACACTTCTCTTTAACTTCACTTCTTGTTTGTTTCTTTGTTAGTCTGCTACAAATCTTATATAATCGATATTTACCACACATCTACCTCTTCATTCGATGTGGAATTTTGCACCCTTGGTAAAGTCGGAGACAATGCATGAATCAATTGACAGAATAAATAATTTTGAAATTTTATTTTATTATATATAAAAAAAATTCATTGTACATGTGTAACATTGGAGACTGGAGACACTGGATTCTTTAGAAGTGTCTTTAAAAAGTCATTTTTAAGCACATATTATTCTATCTCTGACTACGGCAGTCAGCATTCTTCCGCATCGCGGTCTAGCCTCAGTGCTAGCCTTTAGCATCATGGCGACGCTGTTCTCATGTCATTGCATGGTGTGGTGCGAGGCATACCAATGTGCTGACTTGCTTTCAATCCGCTCTAATATAACTACTGCAATCAGTCAAATACAAAAATTTTGAATTAGTTTCATTAACGACAATAATTTTCCTCGTTTGCCTGGTATTCATAAGAACTGGAGGCTATTTTTTGTCATAGATGCTGGATTTAATCGTGTCCAGCATCGTATTCAAAATATTATAGCCGTCATCTTTCTGTTCGCGACTTTATGGTCTTACGAAGGAGACAATTCCGTGCCATTATCTTCGGATAGGTCAGCAACCATATAAATGAAATTTTTGTATGTCTGCTGAAAATATGAAGAGTTGTTCCCATTAGGGGGTAACATGGGGCAAAGGGACCACATGCGGGTCAAAGGCCCATAGCGGGTTTCTCACTAACTATGGCAGATTTTGGTCCATGCGCTCTACCGCCGGTCGACAGTTTCACAAGGGTGCTTATCCGTTGTGTTGGTAAGTTACTTGCGGATATCCATTTTAGCCTTAATAAAAGTTTTTTTTGCTGTTAATAAAACTGTTTCTGATTACTGTATTTGAAGCTATTCATGGTACGGTAAATTATATATTGAAGATAATGTTACGATAATAACTACGATAATTTCGAGTTATAGTTTGGCCTATCAGCTTTTACAATGAAATGTTGGCACGAGGTAACTTGAAATGGTACCTGGCGGGGCAACGGGCCCATCGTGTTCACGGGGCTAAGCGCCCATGGTGGGCTCATTACCCCTCTGTCGAGTCTTGTGTTCCCATTCGTCGAGTCTTATGTTTCCATTGCATTCGTCTCAATGAGCTCTGCAAAACTATAACAAGCTTTTTTTAAATTACAAATTATATTTCAAATTGTAAGATTTTGTAATTTGCCGCCTCAAGGCAGCGGCTTCTAGTCTTTAGATATTTATTAATCTTTTTTTTTACAGTTACAGCATGCATGGTGCGTAACTACAACAGGAAAACTAATAGAGGCAATTATTCTGGAACTGTACTCCAGAATGCCTTGCAGGTAATTAATAGTGGCAAATCGCTAAAGGCCACGCGTGCTAAGTTCAAAATAGCAAGAAAAACATTGCGGCGGCACAGAGACGGCAAGGTGAAGCAACCCGGTGTGCTTTGTTTTGGAAGATAATCGAAATCCATCCCTGAACATACGGAAGCCGCAATAGCTACGTGCATTAGAGACATGCAAAAAAGAATGTTTGGACTTACATGCACCGATGTGAGAAGAATTGCATTTAGTATTCCTGAGCGACAGAACATTAGTCACCCATTTAACAAGCAAACCAAAATGGCCGGCAGGGATTGGCTGAAAAATTTCATGGTGAGGCATAATTTGAGTATTCGTATTCCTCAACAAACCCAGTTGGCAAAAGTTGCGGGCTTCAATAGGCCGAAAGTTGACGAGTTTTTTATGGTGCTGGCTGAAATCATGAGCAAGCACGACTTTCAGGCACAAAACATTTGGAATATGGACGAAACAGGAGTTACGAGAGTCCACAAACCTAATAAAATTGTTACTACAAAAGGAAGTAAGCATGTAGGAAAAGTAACAAGTGCCGAAAGGGGAGAATTAGTAACTGTGATTTGTTGCACAAGTGCCAGTAGTAGCTACATTGCACCAATGTTCATCTTCCCGCGGAAGAACATGCGGCAAAGCTATATGGAAGGCGCTCCGCTTAAATTAGCATGCTGTAAACACGAAATCATACCTAACGGATCAATGGACTCGCCTGAACCACTTATAGAGCCTGTAGCAGCCTTTCGACATTTATTGGGCGTTCACTGGGAGGTTCTTCTCAAAGTCGCGGCTCTCTGGGAGGTTCTTCACAATGTCGCGGCTCATCCACAACCACTGGGCGATCAAGCTGGCAAGGTGAATCGCCGTCATCTAATTCATCAGCCTAACCGTCGTATCTATTTCGCAGAAATCTTGATGAGGCTCCATGTTGCAATTGCTCCCGCTTTACCTCATTTGAGCCGGAGCTGGACCGTTTAACGTCGGTAACTGAAAATTTTCGAACGCGCTGCGATCCCGCTGTTCATGTGCAGATCGCTGATGAAGAAACTGAGGCGCTGACTGCTGTGGTCGGTTGGTGACGTCATAATTACGTCGATAATTCAGGCACTGATGTAGGAAATGGTCTCTAGATCCACAAGCAAAACATTGGTTCAGACGTTTTCTACAGTTGTTAATAAAATGACCCCGTCTTCCACAATGCCGACACACTAAGTCACCGGTCACAGGCCCCAAGTGAGGTCTTACCGAATTCTGGAAACGAGCACTCGTCTCTGCATACACTCGCTGTTTTCTCACAAAAGGCTTCCCAGGAACTAAATTTACTTCCGATGAACAATGCTGGATACTAACATCTCTTTTCTTCAGTGGCCGATGTACATTAACAATATTGTTGTCAATCTCGTCGCTGTCGTTCCTCTGTCCTTTATCCTTCTCCGTCTCAACTTCAAACAAACTAGCACATTTCTGAACTGACTTCCAGGTGCACTCTTCATTGCGTAATTTCTGTGACATAATATGGGTTTTTAACATAGCTCGAAAGTCTTTCGGCGCAGCGTGAACACATTTTTCTATCAGTCTTCTACTCGACTGGACTTTCTTCTTCGGGTACGCAAGTTTAAATAGCCACTCAAGTCTACCACAAAAAAGGTACATGGATTCACCACGCCGATATCGTGCCTCAGAAAAATTGGTCTTGCATTTTTCGCTTCTTACTTCTTTCATATCGTCATACACTCATACCATTCACACAGGTTCTGTTTCACATCACTGTAGGAGTCATCAACATCGCGGAGAGCTCGGAAAGCATCACGAGTCTTACCTTCCAGGTGGCGATCCAGTTCATTCAGCCACGTATCTCTGTCACCGCGAAAATTATTTTCACAGTAGCTTTCGTATCTTAGTAGGTACTTATATAGAGTCTGACCACTTTCTTCATTGAAATTACCAATTTCTGGCACTTTTCTTGAATCCATTTTCACTTTAATGTCCGACCATCTTCTGCTCTTCTTCCGTGTGAGTGTTTCCTTATAGTATAGTATAGTATCTTCGGCATTAAATAAATAGGCCTGGATAGGCCTGTCGCCGATTCTTGTACTTTTCTTGACTAGACTGGCC
>NW_025935149.1:0-20521 GCF_000764305.2 Hyalella azteca | reverse complement strand
GTATAGCACTTAATACTGAAAAACAATGACTGGTGGTGACTTTTGCCCAACGGAGCCTCGTGGCGAAGCTCTTCTACCATTGATTCTTCACTAGTAAACACTAGGTCTAGAGTATTTGGAGTCTGATTAGTGATTACTTCTAAAATGGGTTGGCTTTGTGATGTGCTGGTATAAAAATGAGTCTCTCACAGACTCCATTATACTTCGTCCCGTTGACCATGCAAGGCGGTTGTACGATACTTTTATCAGTATCCTCGCTGCTGTCACTCGACGTACTGCTGTCGTCTTCTTGTGCCCTGCGAGTCGCAGAAGCAGACCCTAATTTCTCATGCACACGCCGTTTAGGAATAGCTCCCGTAGAAGCGATAACCGCAGAAGCTGACCCAGTCAACTCTATAGACGGTCGATTTCTCGCACCAGCAGATGAAAGGAAAAAATCTTCCCATTCTTTACGGAATATATTAACTCTGTCACGTGACGTTGCAGGCAAGTTTTCTTCACTCTTCTTCAGCTTACCAAGAAATTTCTCAATATAAATCAGATTATCGTTAATAAATTGTTCCTCTTCTTCTTGGTTAAGCCCACCATCAAGGTCAGGATCCACTGGTGGCCTATCCACATTCATAGCCATTGTCCAACTTTCACAAGTCTGGGCACCGAAATGTTGCTTATGGAAGAATACGCTGACAACGGAGCAACACCGGACAGCCTCCACACAGAAAACGGCCTATTCACAGAAAGTATTCAGCTTAGTGAACTTATTAAAATTACACTCGTGTCAACACTCAGGTTACTAATAAAAAAATATCTTGCACCATAAAAACAGTTCAAGAGTCACGGCACCATTATATTGTGGACCACCAGGTTCGCATGAACTGTTAGGAATAAAAGTCTTTTCTGGTCAATATATACTTGAAATCTAACACCACAACACAGATATAAAATTGGGCAAGGTTACAAAGTACGCGGAGACAATCTGAAACAAGACATATACAGGCCGAATAGAAAACTCCTTTCCGCTCTCTAAAATCCGAATGAATCGGTTCTTACGACACCAGTCAGCGAAGCTACGACTCTTTCTAAAACAATCTTACAACATTTACATCCTAATTAAAATGCATCATTTTCCTATACACCGTACATCAAGATAATACACATTATTGATCCTTAATAATTAACGTAGCCCTCTACAACAGTTTAAGATAGGAAAAATGTAATAAAAAACATTACCTTCATTCATTTATTAACAAGTTGAAAAATTCTATTCTTAACTTGAAGAAAATATACTCTTGGCTTAAAAAATCTATCACTGACGTGAAAAAAATATTTCCTTGATATAAAAATATAGATCCTTGATTTGAAAATATATCCTTGCCATAAAAAAATTCACCCTTGACACGAAAAATGTATCCTTGATATATGTATATAATTTACTCGATCAGAAAAAAACTTCGTTCCAGTTTAGTCCATAATCCAGATATTATGTGCAGGGAATTCGTATTTAATCATGATTTCAGCCAACATCATAAAAACTCATCCACTTTTGGCTCATTGGTGTTGACTGAAATCAACTTTTGGCAAGGCAAGATGCCGATAACTCGATAAGAGGTCACAAATACGCATAAATAGAAACTAGAACCTGCTGCCTTGAGGCGGCAAATAAAAAAATCATACAATACAAAGTGTAATTTGAAATTCAAAAAGCTAGCCATATTTTTGAAAAACTCATTGAGGATATTTTAATGATGTATAACACAAGACTTCACAGAGGGGTATTGAGCCCACCATGGACGCTTTGCCCCTTGACACGCATGGGCCCGTTGCCCCACTATAGGCATCATTTCAATTTATATCGTGTCGACATTAAATTTTAAAAGCTAATAGTCTAAACTTGAACTCAATATTATGCCTATAAATAATACTTCAAAATATAATTCATAGTAATTTCAAAAGCTTCAAACAGTAATCGAAAACAGTTTTATTTAGAAGCAAAAAAAAATTTATCTGGGCTGAAACAGTTATTTGCGAGTAACTTATCAACGCGAACTCTTATAGCAAAACATAAATCCGCACACGTCATCCCAGTGAAACTGTCGACCGGCGGTAGAGAACACGGACCAATATCTGCCATACTTAGCGAGAAATAAGCTATGGGCCCATGACCCACAGTGGTCCCTTTGCCCCATGTTACCCTAAAAGTTGCCAGAAAGTTGCTCTTTGTAGCCCAGTACAAGAAAAATGGCGGGTACACGAGCTGGACAAAGACATGAGATAAAGACACCAGCTGGACAAAGACACGAGCTGGACAAAGACATGAGACAAAGACACGAACTGGACAAAAACCCTGGCACGTTCCGAGCTGCTATTGCCCAGGATCTGATCGAAGGAATAACCATGATCGATAAAGCTTAAGGGGATTGAGCCTCATTAGAAAATCCGACCCGGAGAGGAATGCAGTTGGGAATATGCCTATATATATAGGCAGCTATAAGCAAAGCTCTGCGCCTATACTTGCTTATAGCTCTGCACTGCTAAGCTCTGCACTTGCTAAGCTCTGCACTTGCTAAGCTCTGCACTTGCTAATCTCCGCACTTGCTAAGCTCTGCTCTTGCTAAGCTCTACACTTGCTAAGTTCTTCACTTGCTAAGCTCTGAACTTGCTACGCTCTGCACTTGGGATCTTCAAACTACTCATCACATGAACATAATACGGCTAGCAATACATTGCTACCACATAATTGTTTATTTCGGAGACAAATGATTTATTCTAATAGATAATTGTGAATATATAGTCCATTTAGACTTTTCCTAATGTATCTGCATATACATTTTGCCTCATTCGGCAAATTGGAAATTAAGGAATGCGCAAAATTCCTTCATCTTTCCAATTATATTTGATCGAAACAAAGAATAACGAAACAAAGCAAAATAAGAGAAGGTAAGGAATGTAAAGCAATTGAAGGAATGAGCTCACGAGTTGAATGATTCTTAAAATTAGGCAAGCGCGAAGGATGTGAAGAAGTTTGTTGTTCTTAGTCTCACGATCACCGATACGTGAAACTGTTTCAACACATTCATCAGTCACTAGACAAAAGGAAACTCTGCTAAGCTCCTTTACCAACAACAACAACATTACGTTGCGCTTTCTTGGGTTATCCCTTCAAGGAAAAATATGAAAATGCCATTACTAAAACACGCCACCGAGCTGGGAGGGGGGCACGTGCATAATTCTGATGAAAGAAACGGTCAATTGCTGCGATGTGAATCCGCTGCTGTCACAATGTCGTGTGAAACTGAAGGTAAAATGTGGCCAATTAACAGCATCGTTCCGCATTATTGAGCATGTGGAACATATTGCTCGTTATTGTTATGATTATTGCTCGTTCTTGTTATGATTATTGCTCGTGCTTGTAATGATTATTGCTCGTTCTGGCAATGATTAGTGCTCGTTCATGTATTGATTATTGCTCGTTCATGTATTGATTTTTGCTCGTTTTCTAATGATTATTGCTCGTTCTTGTTACGAGCATTGCTCGTTTCATGTAATGATTATTGTTTGTTCATGTAATGATTATCGCTCGTTCTATTAATGATTATCGCTTGTTCTATTAATGATTATCGCTCGTTCTATTAATGATTATTGCTCGTTCTTGTAATAGTTATCTCTCTTTCTTGTATGAATATTGTTCGTTCTTCTTATGTTTATTATTGGGTCTCTCTTACCCGCCAACCCACGAAATTCGCACGTTTTGTTGAAAATCTAAATTTTTCATGAATTATGGAATAATTTATTCACTCGGATGTCAATTTTTCTTATGAATGAACGAAAATTTTCTAATTTAGAAAAAAATCTTCATAATTGGATCCACGTTATTAAGTCGGTGATCATCGCTTCAGTAGACGAGTTCTTGTAAATTTTTGTAACATAGATTAATGGTCACCAGAGCTTCTCAGGTTAAAGCAGACAAGCGTTCAATAAGGTAAATAAAGATAGTTTAGGTGTGCATTATAATTACTTCTATAGATTGTAACACAAACTATTCACTGTCATAGATATAGATGAAGACGGCAGGGAACACCGGCGTCACATCTTCAAGAAGCAGGAGTTTAGGACGCGGTCACTGCACATCCTCGCCTCGATGAACTTGAGGTCCAGCAATCCTACAAGGGAAATGATTATATTATTAATATGTATTTGTCTCCATAAGGCTCCAATAACAACGAAAACTCCAAGTAAGCTACTTGGGTATCTTGGAGTTTTCTTAGCGAGTGAATTTATGGTGATCTCGAGGAAAGGCATAGCAAAATAATTTAAGATCTATTCTGCGTGCCAAAATGTTATCACGAAGTTTTGTTGTTGATTTCACCGAGATTTAGATGAAAATACTTGACATTTACCGCGGAGTTGAAGACTCTACAATCTACATCGTATGTCAAAGCAATCTAAAAACACGAAGCAGTTATTCAATGTTAATTAGACAGAGTCTGAATTGGTGATTACGACCTGATTTTATCCGATAGGAATTTTAAATACGCAGCATTTGCAGTATTTATCCGCACAGCCGGAGGAATCCTTCCCCAATTTCCCGTATTGTCCGCAACCGTTCCAGACGAACTCGCACCAGCCCACGTTGCCCTGTAGCAAACAACACATTTAACCAAAGTACGAAAGTACGACGATAATCAGTTAATATAAATTAATAAAATATTATTATAGTCAATGCAGGGTGTACCGCTTGAAAGTTTACCGCGAATGATATGATCTAATTAAGAACTATTGAATTGTTAGCCTAAGGATGGTATGCAGTGCAAGGAACAGAATGGTATTTCCTTCATGTAGGTAGCATGGGAAATGCTACGATGCTCTATCCTGAGCAGCTTTAAGCATCGTCTCTCTAAAATAATCATTATAATATTTATCCAAGTAAATGCCCTCATAATGCACCTAAGTGCCCTCACCTTCCCGTCTCTGCAGCGGTTGCAGCATGCGGATTCCTTCAATTCGCCGTTGATGTACATCTTTATGATCTCTTCAATGGCTGTAACAATACATTGAAATTCTTATATCATTGTTCAGAGGCTGTGACAATGTATAGAAATTGTTATATCATTGTTCAGAGGATGTGGTAAAGTATAGAAATTGTTATATCAATGTTCAGAGGATGTGGTAAAATATAGAAATTGTTATATCATTGTTCGTGAACAATTAGAGAAAGGGGAGCTCACTTATACATTAGTATGGAAGAATAGCAAAATGAAAAATTTTGGGGTTCTCTCTATATTCCTGATTCAATACTAATTTAAGTAAAAAATTTTAAGTTGTTCTACAAACACAAGAAAATAAAAGTGCTACCTGAAAGTGATTCATTAAACTTAGAGCTGTGGTTCCTTCAAGATACCCGCTTCAAAAAGAACATGTATAGAAGTACCTTTCCAAAATCCTCAATTTCACCAACCAGCCACAAAAAAGCTAATATTATAACGTAACGTTTCTTATAATATAATACGCACTGGTCTGCCGTGACTCCTGCAGACCGTCTCCAGTTGCCTGAAACACATGACAGATAATTTGCTTCAGTGCATCAGACGACTTTTGTGCTTCTATCCTAGCCTCGACAAATAAATTATTGATCAGTAGGGAGAAAAATGTATAATATTGTTAAGCAGAAAGTTCACCGGACTACTTGCCATGTGATGAGACCCAATAATATACAAACTTAATTTTAAAATGCAAGCGAGATTGTAGAAATCCTGATCTATATATATGCACGTAGAATACCACTGCACTTCAATGAACCCTCTTTTTAGCGCATTTTCTCATTTATGAAAAAAATGCACTATTGTGCTCGTCATGTCCGTCCGTCCATCTGTCTGTCCGTCCGTCCGTCCGTGATTTCACGTTTTCGTCGACGAGAAAACGCGCTCTCTGTCGCTCACTGAAGTGAGTACTGAGTTATATTTTTTATATGAGCTACCGATCTTAGGTTCTCTGTTCCCTGCTCAGCACATAAGTTAATATGAAGGTCCGATATTCCACGGATAAATTCATGATATGTTCATGATATTCAGTAAGCGTTGCTATACCTCGGCGGTGAAGGTGGCGCCCACCAGCATCAGCATCAGCATCATCAGCTTCATGGCGCTGCAGGATCAGAACAAATCAGACTTTGGGAAATTGTCCGTGATATTTTCGCAGAAATTCATCAATTATTATAACTCAAGACATGGGTTATTATTAGCCAACGTATACGTAGAATAATTCAAATATTGCATATTAGGCAATAATAACAACACGAATCACCTCGATAGTTGCAGTGATTTCCTTGCCGAGATTTGGACCGTAGCAGTAGCACTGAGTCCAACGGTGCCCGCCGCGGGGTTATATGCCTCACCGCGGCTCACGGCCTTGAGCTTTAGGCCTCAAAAAAATATAATTAATGGAATAAATCGAAGTGGCATTCAGTTCTATTCAACGTATTATTCTAGCACGACTTTTGCTATTATCTTTGAAGCTGTTCGAATGTCGCTCTGAAAAGAATATTCGCATGAGGGATTTTTAGGTGCAATCAATTGTCGTCACTATAACGGAGGCTTAAGATATACGGCCGTGAGCAATAGACCTTAAAAGAAAAATTAATGGATTAAATCGAAGTGGCATTCAGTTCCATTCAACGCTTTATTCTAGCATTGCTATTAATATTTTTTTTGAAGCTCTTCACCTGTCACTCTGAAAAGAATATTCGATGAATAACTTCGTATAGTTGCAATCAATTCCTTGTCAGCATAGTCATTTGTTTCAATTTTTCACGATCATATATACAGTCACGAACTGCATACCTTCTGACGTGTATGTGGACAATATGATCAAGTAATTTTTCTGGCTGCATGCATGTTATGATAGATCAGCTCCATGCAGTCAATGTCAGCCACGCAGTAAACAACTTGCCGCACCTGCGCAGCATAGACACCTGCGTTTGGTATTTTTTTTTATTCGAGACGAGACGAGACAACAGGCTCTGTCCCGGTTCGCAATAAAAACCGGGACAATATTCTGCCCTCCGTAGGAATTCCGGGACGATACCGAGACGAGACGAGACATCCCGGTTATAATAGGTACCTTAAAATTTCCCAGAATTTATAGCCATTTTAACGAGACTAATCAATTATTGATGTGGTGTAAACTTTGGCTTACCATCATACATTTATACAGAGCTGGGCAGCGCTACTTTGAAATGTAGCGGCCGCTACCGCTACATGCTCTAAATGTAGTGGGCGCTACCGCTACCGCTACAATTGCTTAAATGTATCGGGCGTTACCGCTACCGCTACAATTGCTTAAATGTAGCGCCGCTACCGCTACGGAAAATGTAGCGCTACTGCCCACCTCTGCATTTATATAATAACTTGAGACGTATCCTTTTACTATTCTGATTGGAGCTCGGCAATTGAAATGATTTTTGCTACGAATACATGTTATGGTTTTATATGGTACTTAATCGTGACAGGCAAATAAAAATGGAAAAACACGTTTTTTTCAAAAATTGTGTTCTATGATGGTTTGGAGGAGGCCATACTAGCTGTAGCTGGTGACATCGGCTGACTGGACAGACTTTGATTTGCCTACCGCTCAATCACAGAATCAAATTCATCGATCTTGCCTTAAGCAATCTCCTTCAACAAAAAGTTTGGAAAGAAATAACAACATTTTAAAATACAACAAAATTTAAGTTGGAAAAAATATAATAGTTTGATCTTCAAAAGAGAACTCGAAATGTCCATGTCTATCATTTCTAAATAACGTTAAACAAGCCCAAGTGTTTGATAACAATTCAGGAAACTGCGCAATTGTGAAGATTTCCTGGATGCGTAGCACAAAATTTTACTAAAGGCAGAGATAACCTAATACTAGCTTTAGTATTATTAGGAATATCTTACAAGGACTCCACTCCACTGTCTACTAATAGGCCGACTAATCTATTCTAGACACTGCGTCTCTACTCCCTATACGCACTACGGCGCCTGAACTCTTTCCGAACGCGTAATAAACTCGACTCATATACGTACGGTTCCCATAAGTGCCATCGAAGCTTTAGTTAAGACTTAAAGAGTAACATTTTTTACTCAATTCTCAGCCATGCATACATCGACAGGTTTGCGGTGTTTGTCGGACCACTAATTAACTACCATGTCAGTTAGTCAGACAAATTTTGCTTAATCTGCAATTAAGTCAATTTAACTGGTAACTGTCCATGGCCCAATTAGCAATAAAGGGCTAACTTGTCATTCTTCAACCCATGCTTTCGAAATGATTCGTATCGTAATCGAAAAACTTGTTTTGTCATGAATAATTAAGACAAATCTCGTCTCGTCTCGTTATGTCTCGTTTCAAATCTGTCTGTCTCGTCCCGGTTCATAATTTCATAATTTACCGGGACACAAGTTTTAAAGTCCGGGACAGAAATCTTGTCTCGGTTCATATGTTTATTCCGGGACAAATTTTATCCTCTGTCCCGTTATTTTTTTCCCGGAATTTTCTCGTCTCGTTTCGTCTGTCCCGGTTCATTTCGAGAAAATTATTTCGAGACGCAGGAGTCTGGCACAGCACAACAATTCGCTGCACTGCAACCAAGCGTTGCTATATACAAGGATATCCAATTCATATATATTCAACCTAATATTTTCATAGCAATCTTAACGTAGAAAATACGAGGCAACTAAATTGAAAATACGAAGAATTTAGCGGTATAGAAAAAATCGGAAATGCATTCGCCATGCATACGTTGAACATTGCCATGCATACATTGAACATTGCCATGAATTCATTTTACATGCATACATTTTGCGTGCATACATTCTACGTACATACATTCCAAGTGCATACATTCTACGTGCATACACTCTAAGTGAATACATTCTACGTGCATACATTATAAGTGCCTACATTCTACGAGCATATATTCGACATGCATACATTTGGCATGCATACATTCAACATGCATATATACATTCTACAGGCACACATTCTACGTGCATTTTGACATGTCCAACTTGCAATTTTGAACATGTCTAACATGCATTTCAACATGTTTAATTTGCACTTTTTAACATGTCTAACTTGCCAACGATATTTCATCGATAGTATGAGTTCTCATGACGGTATTTGGGCCGACATTTCTTCTTCCACCACCGAACAGGTTCACATATGTACGCTATTGATAACCTAATGTTAGAATATTGAGCGCTTAACCTTATCATCACTGGTACGACGGTACCAACACGAATACGAATAATCTACGCATTAGAACATCGGAGTACGTATTTAGTACGCATCGATTGTAGTCAACACGAAAATGCGGAAGTTCGTAAATCATTATTGGAGTATAAATTTTAACATATTTTTCATCTTTTAACGATATTTATTTTGAAAAAAGAAAACGTTAACAAATTTATTTGCAATAGGGTCAGCATTTTTTATTCAGCGCGTGATCTTGGAACTCCCAAACCATACGGTCGTTTGTTAATGTTATATGCAGCATCGTGGCGGCCATTCTCTCCACCGCCACCGTGACGGCCATTCTGTCCATCGTAACCGTGTTGCTTAGGTTCCAGTATAGCAAGATGGAGGTTTAGGATATCATTCCTCCGCTAACCATGTTCCCGTGCAATATTAACCTCCTACTATCCTGCCTGCCCTTTCTGGTGAGCCTTCCTTCTATTTTGCCCTCCTCTTTTGTTAGAGGTTAAGGGGACCGCCTAACCTAAATTGGAGATAGCCTATAACTCCTAAAGTTATTATCCGATCATCATGAAACTTCACATTCAAACGTAAAATGTAAAAATAAAAACATTTTACTTCTATGAATTTTTCGAAAAAATTGATAGAAAACTTTGGAAAGAGCAGAATTTCAGCTTTAAGATGAGCTCAAAAACCGGAAAAGCCAAAATTGAAAATTTTAGGTTAGCCGGTCCCCTTAAATTGATATCTTGAATTACAGCCTATAGCAGTTGTGCCCTCAGTTACACTCTAACTCCGAATAGATCTAGGTATGCCAATTGTTTTATGCATTGAGATATGCTCGTTTATACTGCCTTTATTATTTTTTGAGTTCAGTGGACGCCAGATTTGCAATTGCCATGATCTTCACTAATCTTTCAACAGCTAGTATAAACTTCATTGTTCCTGTGACGCCTGCTGCTTTCTTCTATAACTTCTGCAGATTCCTAATTTTGATTTCAGGTTTCCGTTATTCTGGAGCCTGGGCTTGAAACGTTCATTTTGGACAAAGAATATCCATTTATTGTCTTCAGTGCCAGCTACATCATTGAAAAGTTTCCATAACCTGCGACCTGAACCTTGACATGCCTTCACCGTTCCTTACGGAGACTCACGACGAGGATCAGAAAATCAAATGTAAAAAATTGTTTTCACTAGTAGTAGTAGTATAAGTAGTAGTAGTAGTATAATGTTTTGCTAGCGCTTCAGCTATCAAGCTATTTCGCACCGAAGGTCAAAATATAACATCGCCAGCAAGTCGGAAGGTCACATGCAATGCAAAATCTGAAGTTAATCATCGCCCACAAGGGGCGGAAGGTCTCAATTGTCCAGCCCGCTGAAGCTGGCTCGAAAGAAGCAGCGTTAGCATCTCAAAGAGACGAAGTAACAATATGAGTCTGCCAGGCAAATGGAATTTACTTATGACTCACGCAATCCATTGGTTAGCCATTTTATCAATTGAAACCAATTATTATGATATATTCACAATTAATGATATCAAATGAATTTATGTCAGCAGCTACAGCTTAAGCTTAAAAATTGAATTGGAATGACATGCAAATGTAGTTATGGAATCTTACGACATATATTTTGCATCAATCGATGAAGGCACGTTCGTAGTCAGAGCAACGAAGCCAAAATAATCGTCGGACTCCCTTTTTTTTATAGATTTTCCAATGCTTGCCGAGGGTTCAAGCTAGTGTTGTTGCATCTCATAAAGACAAATCAGAAACCGTGTCACTAATCCAGTGGCCTTCACCATGCCTTCTGTATGAATGTCTGTGGAAAGGTGATATACGATATTTCCTGAAGAGAGATATCATTAAATTACTAGCTGGGCGTGGCCGACGTTAAACCGCTGCTCGTGTTGATCTCGAAACATTCTTCCAAATGTAACGTTTTCATTCCTTTTACAAAGTACTTTAGAACTTAAAATATCACCGTGGTATTACCTATCAAAGAAATCGTTCGAAGTTAAGGTATCTTTCTTCAAGTTATTCATCAGTAACTGCATTACTATGTGCCAATGAGATGCACGAGGTTTTGGTGATTTTAGATTCATGAGTACATACTCCAATGTGTTCCGCCGATGGAAAGCACTAACTGCCTACTTAATGCTTTCCAGAAGGATCCTTTTATTTTAGTTCTTATACAATTAGTATTAAAGTAATCCTGCTATTATTAGATTAATAGTATATAGTCAATAAATTCAGTCAGTAAAATGGGAAGCGAGCCCATTATCACAGTTCCAATAAAGAAGCCTATTATAAAATAAATGAAATAAACGATCATCAATTGCGTTCGTAATATTCTTAACTCTAACCGTGAGTAAAATTAATCGTTCTTTCATCAGTAGAAAACGTTTAACTTCCGACTTAACCTAGAGCGAGTACCAATATTGCATTATAATTTTTTTTGCGTCTAAGGTAAGTAAATTTCTAGGTTTGATAGAATTTTGAATTTAAATTTGAAAAGTTAATAATGCTATCTCTATTTCAGAAACGGCAGAACTGAAAATCGTGAAATTAGAACAGCCTTTTTTCCGCTTCAAAATGAAGAAATTTTGAAGTTTGGGGAAATTTAAATTTTTAACGTTGTTAATGTTAACGGTGTTAATGTTAACAATTCTTCACCTAGCTACTGTCCTAGCTTCTTGATGTCGCAGAATAACCCTCTCGCTCTCGCCGGCCGTCAGATGCAGCTCTTCACTCTTGCAGTCCTCCGCATATCTTCTGAACGGCCTTCAAGTTGCTTCTCACTGTCGTCTAGGGTCAGGTACCTTTTAAGTATATGTTTATAGTGTGCCGTCAAGCTTCAGGTGCCTACTACCCGCACATCCCCGCCCAACCTCCATCACCGCCCTGTCGGAGACCTCTACTGCCGCCGTGTTTTGAATGGACCACCATCAGTAATGAATATTATTTCTATTTTAGAAACGGCTGAACAGATACTCGTGAAATTATAACAGAATTTTTGCCGCTTTACGAGGAACAAATTTCTGTTTTCGGGAGAATTTTCGACTTGAATTTAAAAAGTAATGTATACTAATTCTATTTTAAAAACGGCTGAACTGATACTCGTGAAATAAAAAACAGACTTTTGCAGCTTTGAAGCGAATAAATTTCTATGTTTGGAACAACTTTCGAATTAAATTCAAGAAGTTTTGAATGCTAATTCAATTTTAGAAACGGCTGAACAGATACTCGTAAAATTATAACATACTTTCTTGCCGCTTTAAATTGAATAAATTCCTAGGTTTGGGAACACTTTCGAGCTGAATTTAAAAAAATTCTATATATTAAATTTATTTTTGAAACGGCTGAACTGATACTAGTTAAATTATAACCATCAATAATGCAAAAAATGGCAAAAAAGCCCGCTCAATTTTGTCAAAATCACAAAATGTAATTTGGAGTAAAATAATTAACTGTAGGCCGCTTTCTTTATTTCATGCCTCTGTGCACCTGTAAAATTTAAATATTTCTCGAGTTTGGTGGACATCCAAGTTAACATTTGGTAGATACAGGTTAACTACCGAACTCAAAAGAACTAAACCAAAAAACCTGAAATTATTACTGCCGCTGTGCATGTGAAAATTTGATTCAAGTTCGTTATTTGTTGACACACACGGCTACTAAGTTATGTGAAAATTTGATTCAAGTTCGTTATTTGTTGACACACACGGCTACTAAGTTCAATGGAAAGACATGCAAGAAAATGTTCAGAACATGCTGAACGTATGCATCGTATTGCATCGAGCAACCAAGACATGTTTGACTTGGTTTGATGTCAGTCAGCTCTACAAATGTTTCTTTGAAACCGATGGCGTGATGGCGATACGACCTTATATACAGTAGCAAGCCTCTTATACCATCCTAAAGCACGTAACGATAACCTTGACTATGCATACGTGGTCCATACGTATATTAATGTTTCAATACTTTACAATGGCGAAAGAAGTCGGATGTTCTAAGTTCATTGCCGCCTAACCCGAAATGATTTTTATTTTGGGTTTAGTCTCTTCAACATAACGTCATTAGCTGAAGACAGGATTGTGTCAAGTTGATCACTACAAACCTCAAAATATTTCAGTTGTGGGTTATAGAAGTAAACATGTTGCACTTGAATTATCTTTTATTTGCCATATTATCAATCGGAAAATGCAGTCCCTGTATCAAATTGCATCAGGTAGAAGCAAATGCCTAGTGCCCGTAAGTTTTGTGAAGTATCAAGAACTGAATGCCACACGCAGTCATGGAGACTACTCGTCCTTGTAAGCTCTAATATTTAACGACGAGGCTTTTATACTTTAATAGATTAGTATATACTGTAATGTATATTCTAAAATATGTCAATTGAGAAAATACTCAAGGCGCCAGTGGGGCAAAACAGCTCAAATTATCGGTCACAATCAGGAAAGTAATCGGATATATTAAAAAAAGTACAAAATTAAGGTCTCAGTTATCGAAAGTTTCTTGAATAAAAAAAAAACGTTCATCACCCACAGAGGGAGGAAGGTATCAATTGTCCAGCCCGCTGGAGCTGGCTTGAAAGAAGCAGCGTTAGCATCTCAAAGAGACGAAGTGACAAGGAGGGACAGGTGAAAAGCAACAGAAACGAAGACATTCGAACAAGAGGTCGCTTACACGGGACGTTGGCCGCCAGCACGAGAGAGACAGAGAAGGGAAATGTAAGGAATCCTGCCTACATAATAACTCAACCCCACAACTGAGGCCTGCAGTCAGACACCGCGAGCTCAGCGGTGGGGCGCTCAGGAACAATCCCCCTAGGAGCGCGAAATCCCATAGGACTTCTGACGAGCACAAACACTCGTCAGAAGACCCCCTGAGGGGTGAAAAACCAAATAGAACCAACAATGAAGAGATAGGATTTAAATCTCGACTTTTTAAAAGATTTCAAGGGGAAAACAAAGCCAGAACTTTATTTAAATGACTTTCACGTTCCATCGAAGTGATGCCCACATAATACTTTCACAAAATCGCATTCATTCATGTGCATGGTGTAATGCATTCACTTCGCAAACGAAACAGATTTTATACATCATGCGTTAACAAAATACGAGGCCGACTATTAATTATCTGAGATGCTGGAGGCCAACCATGCAGATCGAATAGCTGGCCTTTAGCCGAATTATGCGCAGAGGTTTTTTTAAAGCTAGGCAATCAATCATCGTAATGCACATGAATGCATTAAAGTTAACAAAAATTCATATACGTCATCCCACGAACATAAGATGTCACATTTACTCAGAAACAACTTAGCTTGCACTTCCGTCACTCATACAAAGAGGAAAGGACGGAAGATGATGCATGAAAGGCGAAATGGCATTGAATATTTGGTGACGTTCCCATGAATATCGCTAAGTTATATTGGCATATACAGTGGGGAAAATAAGTATTTAGTCAGTCCCCAATTGTGCAAGTTCTCCCACTTAAAATGATGAGAGAGG
This sequence comes from Hyalella azteca, assembly GCF_000764305.2. Taxonomy (NCBI): domain Eukaryota; kingdom Metazoa; phylum Arthropoda; class Malacostraca; order Amphipoda; family Hyalellidae; genus Hyalella; species Hyalella azteca. The sequence continues at coordinate 5,778 of NW_025935149.1, read as the reverse complement.
CCTGCAATTGACATCATAGGTAGACCTCAACTATGAGAGACAAAATGTGAAAAAAATGAGAAAATCATTTTGTCGGACTTTTAAAAATGTTATTTGCAAATAATGGTGGAAATTAGGTATTTGGTCAATAACAAAAGTTGTCACGTCCAGTACGGGCATGACGTTTAATTTTTTATTCGTACGTTAATAACGCGGACGTCACAGTATTCACATTCACGGCCGCCCCGCCCGCACATTGTGATGATAGCTTGTGCTGGGAGTAGCGCTACAGCTGCGCGCTAGTCCATAGGCCGATTAGTATAAGTGTTATACATGTTTTGTCAATTTATTGCAATTTGTTGATCTTATCTTTTCCGTGGATATTGTATCTTAGTGAGTCATGCTATGTATGTATATTTATCACCATTGTAACGTAATTTGTCCATTTCTCAGGGCTAGTGTAAAGCAACCAAATTCCACTTTAAGTTTACAATTCAGACTAGGGCTGCCATTCACGTAAGTTCAATAACCTGCAGTCATAAGCGACTTAATGTGATACATCTGGCAACATTATGATTTAATTGTCGTTTACCCTGAATCCTTGATTATTTGAAATACTTTCATTTTTTGTATATTTGACTTCCTATTTATTTGCGGCGTTTTCTGTCCCGCAGTTTAAAAAACCTGAAATAATGAAGATTTAAATGGAGTTATCTGAAGATTTTATATCTAATTGTTCCTGCCTGGCTATTATTAAGTAGCCCTTGGAATTCTCAAAACCCCAGCATCTGAAAACTTTATTGTATATCCTTTGTTGGCAATGACAGACGTCAAACGTTTTCTGTAAGTCTTTGCAAGGTTGGTACTCACTGCTGGCCTGTTAGCCCATTCCTCCATGCAGATCTCCTGTAGGGCAGTGATGTTTTGGGGTTTTCGGTGAGCAATACGGACTTTCAGCTCCATCCAAAGGTTTTAGATGAGGTTAAGAACGAGAGACTGGCTAGGCCACTCCAGGAATTAAAAATGTTTCTTACGAAGCCACTCCATTGTCGCCCTGGCAGTGTGTTTGGGATCAGTGTCATGCTGAAAGACCCAGCAACGTTTCATCTCCATCGACCTTGCAGATGGAAGGAGGTTTGCACCCAAAATCTCACGATACATGGCCCCCATTTATTTTTCATGTACATGGACCAGCCGTCCTGATCCCGTTGCAGAAAAACAGCCCAAAAATATGTTGTTCCCACCCTCATGCTTCACAGTTGGTATGATGTTCTTTGGATGAAACTCTGCACTCACTTCCCTCCAAACACGACGAGTTGTATTTTTACAAAATAGTCCTACTATGGTTCCATGTGACCATATGACATTCTCCCAATACTCTTCTGGAACATCCAACTGCTCTCTATCAAACTTCAAACGTGCCTAGATATGGACTAGCTTAAAAGCTGGGGTACACGTCTGGCACTGCAAGATCTCAGTCCCTGGCGTCGTAGTGTGTTGCTGATAGTTGTTGTAACGTTGGTCCCAGCTTTCTGTAGGTCATTCACTAGACATTCATTGTGGTGCTGGGATTTTTCATCACCGTTCTTATGATCGTTTTGACCTCATGGGCTGAGATCTCGCGCAGAGACCCAGATCAAGGAAGATTAGTAGTGGTCTTGTAGGTCATCCATTTTCTGATTATTGCTCTCAGTCTTCCCAGCCTGGTGCAGGTCAATAATTCTGTTTCTGGTGTCATCCGACGGCTCTTTCGTCTTCACCGTAATGGAGTTTCGAGTGACTGTTTGAGGTTGTGGGCAGGTGTCTTTTATACAGTTAACGACTTCAAACAGGTTCCATTAATATTGGTAATGAATGGGGGAAGTGAAGTCTCTTAAAAAAAGTTACAGGTCTGTGACAGCCAGAAATCTTGATTGTTTGTAGGTGACTAAATACTTATTTTTCACCATCATATGCAATTAACATCTTTGAAAGTCCGACAAATGATTTTCTCAATTTTTTTCTCATTTTGTCTCTCATAGTTGAGGTCTACCTATGATATCAATTGCAGGTCTCTCTCATCATTTTAAGTGGAGAACTTGCACAAATGGTGACTGACCAAATACTTATTTTCCACCATAATTTGAAAATAACATCTTTAAAAGTCCTACAAATGATTTTCTCAATTTTTTTCTCATTTTGTCTCTCATAGTTGAGGTCTACCTATGATATCAATTGCAGGTCTCTCTCATCATTTTAAGTGGAGAACTTGCACAAATGGTGACTGACCAAATACTTATTTTCCCCACTGTACATCAACTGCCGAACTCGTGCTAGAAGTAACCTGTAGATGCCGAACCATTTCGTAGCTAGCAATACATGGCGAACATTCACGAACATCTAAGGAATTAGATTTACCTTTGAGCGTGTTTCTTTTCGGTACATTTCCCAGGAACACTTCGGAAAAGAGTGAAAACAAGAACTAATTTTTTTTAAGTGCATAGGTCAAAATTTGATCGGTACCACATTCTTCTTTTCTATTGCACTTGTCTCTCAACGGCGAAAAAACAGTTTTTTTTCAATGTGAATAATATTGCTTCTATCATAGATAAAATCATCACAAATCTTGTTAAAGCTCGATATAACAATAAAAAAAGATATTATACAAATTCCTTTATATATGAAAACGACAACTAACGACTAAGATTGATATCCAGTCAAGGCCTCCTATGACTAGTATTGTTTCATATTTTAACAAGAGAATACTATAATATGAAATTATCAAAAAATTTAAAAGCAAAGAATAGTCTACAAAAATTCATATCTTTATAGAAAACGTTTCGGAGTCCAGCTCCATCGTCAGTTCTTGGAATCTAGAATATACATAGAAAGTCACAAGTTACTACAATTGAAAGCAAAGAACACAATTAGAACCTAAATTTACAAGTAATAGGGAATGAAAACCTATCTATTCACAATTTCAAGGGGATAGGAGCTCACAGCTGAATTTAAACTGGGCCTTCAGTAATTGGCTGACCCTGAAAAGTTTGCCAGCAAACGCCAAACTTTTATACGAAGCGAACTTCCGTGAGGCCTTCCAACTCCGTTAAACTATTATGCAGCATCTCTCCCATTAACTTTAGGAGAGTACACATTACCGTAAATGTTATTTAAATTCCACATTTGTAAGTGCAAACTTACACTGGGTGATTTGTTTATCTACTGTTAATGAAACCATATAGTTTGTTATTTCTCACAATCACTTGAAAAAATAACGTGTAAGAACTGACGAGCCGTGACTTGAATAAGTAATGAGGTAAGTTCGATTAATAATAAAGAGGGTGCAAAAAAAGGTTTGAAGTCCTGAACTCAAAGTTTTATTGAGAGTGAAACATTGGAAGATGGCCTGAACAAGTCGAATTTGTTCAACTTGAACCATGTAATGGACTAAACGAAGCACCTGTAAACGCAGTAACTGCATTAAAAGCATACGGAAAACGTTTTAACGTGAATTCGTTGTTTAATTTTACGTTTCAAACTATTTTGAAAATGCTGCTAAATTTTCGCGAAACTATTTAATTATTTTAAAGTTACACATAGAATTACAATTGAATGAACTGCTGTCTGCCTGAAGAGTATATTGATTTAGCTCCTATAAAGGAAATTTCGATTAAATCCTTTCCAAATTATACACTAAAAAAATTAATGCCGAATTATTTGAATACCGTATCATCGGAAAGATAGTATCTTCCTACAATTCGATAAAAAATGAGCGAACTGAACAAACAGAACCTTGTAATTCTGTGATTATCTCTAGAAACACGTCAGTAGAAACTTCAGCCTACTATCTGGCGTCATTTTTTAGTGTGAATTCATTCTAGGTAAATGCAATGATTTTGAAAATTCACATAATTGTCATCGTTATTGCTTCGCAGCTGAATTCGAATCGTCGCAAAAATATTCATTTTTTAATGCTAATGAAAGGCTAAGATTTTTTTTATCATTCTAATCTTGCTCTTACGTACTCGACGCAAGCTGGTATCATTTCGGAGCATAGTAAAACAAAGAAAATTGTGTGCCTGCCATTGTGAACAATTTTCACTGCTACACAGAAATAAATTGCAAACGATCGTTCGAAGGTACAACACCAATGCACAGCATGCGAACGGCCTCACGAACGTTGATAATCATTACTGAGGGAATGTATGGTGTCAGGACACCATAAACTACGTTTTTTTTTTGACAATAAACTTTTTGGGACAATATTTTCAAGGCTTTAGGCTGAAGCACTTACGACTCTGGCTGAAAGCATAACACTCGTAATTTTGCGATGCTATTCAACTCTCTTAGTCTGAAACTTTCAAAACAGTAAATGCAAATAATTATCATTAGTGATCACCTATGTTTCGCATTAGTAATACTCGAACATTGTAATTCCCACATACGATACGGAAAATTAAAAGTAGAAGGAAACTATTCTAGATTAGACCTGGTGATCGTACTTGTGTGCAAGAACAATAAATACTAGACTTTAGTCTTGGAATAATTTCACGCTGCCAGCGAGCGCACCTACTTGGATAAAACATCTCGCCATTTTATGCAACAAACAAGCCTTTTGAGCGGAGAAAGCTTAGCGACTTAAGAAGTTATGAGACTCTCAATCACGCGAGCTCCCAAGGCCATAATTAGTGGGAGCGATGGTAAACTGAAGCTTCATTCGCAACTTAGCAAGTGGCCGTGAATTAAAGATTATTCATGTATAATTTACAAGTGGTGTGACAATATACATATTGTGGAAATTTAGTTCTTAATTGATTCTCTGGAAGCTATGAATTGGAAGAATCAAAATTATACACGCCTTACACGGAGCAAACAATTTAAACTGAAAATTATGTTTGAAATTGAAATTATGAAAAAAGACACTATTTACAAAAATAAGGCAGCTACTGAGCTACGAGAACGTTATTGTTCACATTCAAAGGTTTTCAATGCTGATCTCATTGACATAATTTGTTGTTCATATTTTTATTTTGTTTAAATTATATTTATTTATTTATACTGACTGCTTAAACTAAAGATCTTGCCATATCATATACGCCAGAATTCCTATTACTTATTAGTTCCAATGTCCTGCCCTCAGCAAATAAAATTTCATGGCATAATGCAAAAATAATTATAAATTTTTATGAATATTATTTTGAGACTGAGGAACATTTCCTTGGATGCCAACGCTTTACGCTAGGACAGGACCAACAGGTGTGATACAACATCAAAGATTTCAGCTCTGCAAACCGCGGCAGCTGTCGCTTGATCTCTATAAGTACGACTTTTTAAACAAATTCGTTACTACCCTCAGGCTGGAGGCAGACAATGTCGCTCATGTTGCAGCCGCTCCTCATGGGGGAAATTGCCGGTGCCTTTTTGCGCACGATGCCACAACGGCTGAAATTTTTCACGACTGAAATGAGCAGAGGCACAATCAAATAAGTTTCAAGGCAAACAGACATGGGTTCAAAATCCTGTTTGGACAGTCTGCACTTACTCCCAAAATGCACAGAAAAGAAATACAAGCAGGACCAGGCAAAGATTTTATTGAAGTTTGTCAAACATTGGACGGATCAGTAGAAAAAGTTCGTGACCGAGAAGCGACAGGAGTTTTTTTTTATAGTTGGTTTTGGAGGCTTCCAGTGCTTGTGCACTGCCCAGCCTGGTCTCTGTCACTCTTTTGATGAAAGACTATGCACCGTGCAAAGGGGCTCAATGGCCCAAGTACCTTATATGCAGCATGCACCCAACATCCAGACAATTGAATTGGTCATG
>NW_025935148.1:0-17432 GCF_000764305.2 Hyalella azteca | reverse complement strand
AGAAGCGACGAACAAAACAGGTCCAAGAACGCTTCCTTGCGGTACGCCACTTCGCACAGTTACCCAGTCTGATACGGTTCCGTTAATGCTGACACGTTGTCTTCTGCCTACTAGGAAATTCCTGATCCATTGGCGTACATTTCCCTCTATTCCCAAAGAATTCACTTTACGTAACAGTCGATCATGCGGAACACAATCAAATGCCTTGGCAAAATCGAGGTACAGTGCATCCACTGGCACCCTTTCATCCAGAAGGCGAGTCCAATTATTCAAGGTAGACAGGAGATTAGTGGTGCATGATCTGCCAGCAACAAAGCCATGCTGACAGTCTGATAGAAGATGGTTAACAGTCAAGTGATCTATAATCCAATCCCTCATAACCGATTCCATCACCTTACACACAACACTTGTGAGACTTACAGGACGGTAGTTACCTGGATTACTCCTGTCTCCTTTTTGAACAGGGGTGTCACTTGGGCTTCTTTCCAGTCGGCCGGCAAAGTCCCTTCGATTAAGGTTTTTCGAAAGAATACTGTTAAAGGGCCGCCCAGGACGGTTGCTAATTCGTCGAGCAATCTAGGGTGGAAACCATCTGATACAGATGACTTGTTGGGATTCAGGGAGACCAGGCGCTTGAGAACCTGCTCTTCATGTATCTCGAAACTAGTTAACTTCGAGTCCACTGGTCGCTCCTCAATAGCTGGAATACTGTTCAAGTCCTCATCTGTGAAGACGCTGCTAAAGAACTGATTTAGAACATTGGCCTTGCCCTCGTCGGAAGGTATCTTCAGTTGATTTACATTCAAATCAGCAATACCGTCCCTTGTCTTACACTTCGAACTAGCATACAAGAAGAAGGCTTTCGGATTCTTTTTCGAGTTTTTGGCAACATCTTTTTCAAAAATTTTGACTGCGGTGCGACAAGCTTTTTTAGCTTGATTCCGAGCTCTTGCATATAGGTTATGCTCAGCATCACTACGAGTTCGTAAATAACGCTTGTAGGCTTCCTTCTTTGCTTTAACCGTATTGTTCATCCACTGTTTTTCTGACACCACCGAGCTTTATCTTAGGTACACTACAGAGCTGGGCAGCGCTACTTTGAAATGTAGCGGCGCTACCGCTACCACTACATGCTCTAAATGTAGCGGGCGCTACCGCTACCACTACACTCACTAGATTGTAGCGAGCGCTACTGTTACCGCTCCAGTAAAATGTAGCGCCGCTACATTAGCCGCTACAATGGCAAAGATTATTGGAAATCTCTAAATATTTATTGTTCTGATATTGGGACTTACTCATAAACATTTAATGAACATTTTCAAAACATATCAATGCTACTTTACTGCAATTAACCTGACCGAACTATTACGGGTTAGATACAGTAAATAAAAGTTACAGTTATTTTTATGATTTACCTACCCTACATGGATGTGTACTGAAATCTACCAATCTAAAAAATTATCCACATATGCATATAAATAATCAGTCTTTTATTTGTATATATATGTGGACTATTTTTGAGATTGGTAGATTAAAATAGACATCCATGTAGGGAAGGTGAAACATAAAAATAACTGTGTAAAAATAACTGTAAGCAAACTGAAACATGAAAATATACCTGTAAGTGGTAACTGGTAACAACTTAACAAGTACTAACAAACATGTTGACACTAGTAACAGGCTGAGATTGGCAACATTACACCGAAATCTTTCGTACAGTTTTATTCTGTAATTTATATTATGTATGTATCATGCTGGTTTTAAAATAATATTTAATATATTTAAAGGCTTTATCTATAAATGTAGCGGTAGCGCTGTAGCGGCAAAACCTCGTATCGCTACTTAAATATGTAGNGGGATTTTTTTTAGCGATTTTTCACACTCGGCCAGACCTTCCCCGAATACGGGGGCGACCTTAATACGTACCGCTCAACGGCCGCCAGAATAAGGACCAGGCTCTGGTAGCCGTCTGATTCGGGGACCGGAATGTAGACCGAAACGCGGACATAGGGATGCTGGTGGACTATGCTCCCCGAGTCCTAGGCGGTACTTAATCCAGAGTCGCCCTCGTCTCTAAATTTTGTTTGGGATGCTCTGTGACTCTTGAATAAAGATTGCGTGATGACATCCCAAGGTACGCAGATGCACATCGTGCACAACCATATTTATAAACCAGGAACGATCGCATATGGAAAGGAAGGATATCTTTGTATATAAAGAAAGAACTAATTTAAAATATGCGTTTAAAAATTACTTTTTAAAGACAACACTTCTAAAGAATCCAGTATCTCTGATGTTACACATGTACAAAAATTTCTATTTTTTCAAATATTAAAAAAGTAGTGTTCAAATTTTTTTTAATATATAAAAATTTTCCAAATTTTCAAATTTATTTATTCTGCCAACTGAATCATACATCGTCTCTGACTTTATGCAAGTTTGCAAAATTTCATATCGATTGGATAGGTAAAAATGTGTGAAATATGGATTATAAGATTAGTAGAAGACAAAACTATTTTAAAATTTTCCTTAATATTGAGAATAAAATTATTTCAGTTCAAAATTATTTATTCTGTCAATTGATTCATGCATTGTCGCCAATTTTACGCAAGTGGGCAAAATTTCAGATCGATTAGACAGGTTGAAGTGTGTTAAATATCGATTATAAGATTTGTAGCAGACAAAATTATTTTGCAATTTTTCTTATATATGAAAAATTTTTTTAACTGTTAAAATGATTTATTCTGTCAATTGATTCATGCATTGTCTCCAACTTTAAGCAAGTGTGCAAAATTTCAGATCGATTAGACAGGTGAAAGTGCGTTAAATGTCGATCATAAGATTTGTAGCAGACAAACAAACAACAAGAAGTGAAGTTAGAGAGAAGTGTTGTAAAAAGTGCTCACCAATGAAATATGAAGACTAATGTTTGTGAAGTACTTCATAAACGAATCGTTTCTATTGACATACAGGGGTTAAAAACTCAGGGAAACACCCGAGGAAGATCAATATTTTAGTATGCTGTAGGTCCAGTTTTTGCAGCAATTACAGCCTCAGTATAGATTCATGTAGTTGTATCTAATTTAAGTATAGATTCATACGAATTGTGAATTGTTTCCAGAGGAATTTGAATCCCTTCTTCAGTTAAAACTCCCTCCAGTTCTTATGAAGACGATGGCGGCGGGAATTGGCTTCAGACTTGCATCTTTGAAAATCGACCATTAATGCTCGATAATATTCGGGTCTGGCGATTGTGGTGTCCAAATGAGATGCTCAACTTCATATGAGTGTTTCTCGTGTCTTTTTTAACCATTCTAGCCGTGTGGATCGGGGCATTATCAACTTGAAATAAGGCGTTCCTCATCTAAAACAGAGCTTGAACCAATGGATGAACTTGGTCCACCAAAATTCGTATATAGTCACGGCTGTTTATTCTTCGATGAAGAGAAATCATTGGTCCGCCGGATTTCCGCGGAATAACACCCCAGATCATCACAGATCCCCCGCCACGTTTCACGTTTGGAGAAGGCAGTCGAGATTAAGTAACTCTTTTGGCTGCCTTCGAAAGTAAACTGGGCCAGAGGTTGGGAGCAAGGTAAACTATGATTCGTCAGGCTAAATCACATTTTCCAGTGCTCGAGGAACCAATTGTATAGGTTTTTATACCACTCTAAACGCTTAAAAGTATTTGTATTTGATACCAAAAGTTTTCTCATTGAATTTCTTCCATAGAATCTAGATCTGCTCAGCTCTCGGCGGAGTCTTTATGGAAACTGGGTTTTGAAGTGTCAGCTGAGGTCTCCAGTAATTTAAACAGCCGTGGTCTTTCTATTGTCCCTACAATTCGATTTAAGTATCGACGGCATCTCATTGACAACTTCGCCTTTTGACCAGACCTGGGCTTTTGTGATTTATTATTTCCATTTCAAAAGCAGTCATTACTGTTGAGACAGTATCTCTAGAAACGTGAAGCATTCAGTAATTTTCCGTTACACTAGCACCTGTCATAATTAAGGGCACCAACAATTTGTCCTCTCTGAAAATCAGAGAGGTTTGCCATTATTTGTTTATAGGTTAGGATTAGGTTATAGAGACAAAAATGTACTAAAAATATCTGTGCAAGGATAAAACATCAACCGTCAGCCATTATGCATGAGATATAAAACATCATACTTAACCAGAACTGCATTCTTTGCTCGGAACAGTCGTGTGTAGCCCATTTCATCTATCCATGTAAGAAGGATTTTGAAGTCTGCTAGAGTCGTGAGCCGATGACATTAGTGTTTGAGCTCCTATCTATAAGCTTTTATTACCATAAACTGTGAGCCGTATATAATAATTAATATTACTCTATTAATTGTCACGATGTTCCTCGTTAATCCTCATATCACTAACGCTTACCAAACCAACTTCAGGTCATATACGTATATAAATATTAAGTCAGCGGTGTGACAGAAAAAGCACCACTTACATAAATAAAAGTTCAGTACAAACAATATATACATGCTGTTATACTGTGAAGATATTGTTCTGAATGAGTTGTTCTCACAACATAGAATCATCATATAATTTTTTTTCACTACAGAAGAATTCGAGTCTTTAGCTTTGCTCTGATATTTTTTCTTTATTTCGCATATCTAAGTTTTGCCAAAAATTATTTGCGATATTTCACAACACTTTGCTAATGCGCCTCCCACGGGTTTAATATTTCGCTGTTCATAATTATCAATTAGAATATGAAATGCAGAAAAACCCAAATTAAACATCCAATCAACGTCGAAATCTGACCAAAACTAGAACGGATGTAAAACCATCTTATTAAAACGTTGAAATGACGTCGATATTGGCACGTTGAATGTTCACTAATTTTTAAACGTTGAATCAATGTTGATTTCAGGTTGAAATGCCGAACAACCAATATTAAATGTCCGATCAACGTCGAAATCTGACCAAAACTGGAAAGGATGTAAAACAACCTTATTTCAACGTTGAAAAAAGGTCGATAGGGGCACGTTGAATGTTTAGCTATTTACTAGCATGGAACTAATGTTATCACACCAACATAGAATAAAATACGTATATATAAGTTTACGACTAATGACAAGATAATGCATTTCAATTTTCACGCAGACGAACAATTCATTTGCTTATTTCTATTGCTCATGCATGGTAGCTACCGTGGTCAAGGTTTCTAAGGCGTCGCATGGTCTCCAGCGGTCCCGGGTTCGAATCCAGCTACAGATCAAAAACAGGTTGGTTCTTCAACGTTTATTCAACCAGCGAATTTCGCGTTGCAACAGTGTCGTAGTAGCAACATTGATTCAGCGTTACATTGTAACGTCAGTACGACGTTTCATGAGAGACGTTGCTTCAATTTTCATTCTAAACCTCTTTTCACCGCGATCTCAACGTCGTTTATAGGTAGTAGTTTCAACGTCGGTCCAACCAGAGAACTCAACGTTGCAGCAACGTTGTAGTTACGACATTGATTCAACGTTGCATTGTAACGTCAGTACGACGTTTCATGAAAGATGTTGCTTCAATTTTCATTCTAAACCTTTCACCCCGATCTCAACGTCGTAATAGGTAGTTGATTCAACCACCGCATGCCTGCTGGGTAAATATGATACTAAATTACACTTACCTCACTTGCAATCCGGTGAAAGAACGGCCCGCTGCTCCCAAGTCTCGAACGCGGTTCTAGACGATGTGTAGCCTGAGCCCATTGTAGCACGCTACGACGACGCTGGTACCCACATAATTTTTGACACTCTCTGATAACGGCTATGGACAATAAATTAAATTTTCCTTTCTTTTCTATGCTGAAGATAATTATTCAGCTTATTAATTAAATACTATAGTATTAAACTATACTATACTATATATTATAGTATAATACTATACTACTACCCTATCGAAACTTTTATTCCTGTCAGCCGCTGGCACTACTATAGTTTACAAGAATAAACACTTAAAATTAAATACTTTTCTGGTATTAATGAGCTATACACATCTTCCGCTCTATTTTTTCGTTGATGTGAAAGATTTACAGGTATTCCCATTAATCGGGAAAATCGTGGATAATCGTGCTTTTTCCTTAGCTTTTCAATAAGCAATTTTTTAAATAGTGGTTCCCAAACTGCGGTATGAGAGGGAATTCCAGAAAATATTTCCAGAAAATAGTTGTGATGTGACCTGTCGCCGATTCATGTAATTGTGTGACTTTTCGCAGGAGATATAAAAACATGTCCTTTGACCAGATCTTTTCGAAAATAAAGATAGATTTAAATAGCTACTAGGCGTCCATCATGTTCGATATGGTGTTAAGCATTGCAAGTCTGACCATATATTTCTCCATAGCTTTATCTAGACTGTCCTTGCACGCGTTCATATACGGAGCGGTGACACGTTCGTGTTCGACATACCGGCGACTCGAAGCGAGAAGTTTTGTCGCGTCGATTAGTTGCAACACAGTTTATTTAGTTTCTAGCTGTGGCCCTGGTGTTGGTTCTTTTTCAAATTCTAGTAGTCCTTCCGAAACCTTGTTTCCTGCCTAACACATCATAATTTTTCTTGCCTAACACGATATACCTACCTGGCAATGACACAAAGTTGCCACAAGCGGCCATAATAGTACCAGTGACATACCATTAATAAAATTCAAGTTAAACGTTAACTTGATTCTCTCACATCACATTAGAGTATAAAAAAGAAATAAATGCAAATTTGAAGTTCATGTGATTGTTTAAATCGTATATTTAAGAAATCGAAAACAAATGTTGACGTAAAGCAAATGAAACACGTACGTACGCACGCATGCACGCGAACGGGCGCCGCTGAGACTGGATTTTAGTATATGAATATGTCGTGCAATAATCGCGGAATTGCCCATTCCATGCAATAGTCAGCCAGTTGCTGAATCTGTGGAATCCAGCATTTTGTTGCTGGTTCAGGAAATCGGACGTTAGATTTTTAGTTAGAACATAAATCTACAGTTAGAGTTAGAAAAGGTTAGATCAAGTTCGGTCAAGTCCTTTCATATTTATATATTACAAAAACTGACTGACCTAACCCCAGATTCCTATAGTATAGAAATGCTGATACTACAGATTCGGCAACTGGCTGCCGATTCCATAAAATCGCGATTTCGGTACGACATATGCATGCATTTAGTTATGCAGGTGCAGACAAGCTCGCCCATGCCCCTCCGGCAGGATTCTGCCCACTGCGTTCCGCTGTGGGCTTGAAAGGCAGCCTCTGGGCAGTTCATGGGCTGGGTAGGTTCGACCAAGCCCACTCTTGCCATACTCTCAGGAGACTATATAAAGTCGGCCAGGCCACTCTGACAAGTCGCTGATTGCGGTCGAGTGGCCGAGCAGACCCAAAAATAAGCTTACCCCAACTATAGCGAGCCTGTATCATGCCTTAATTTTTGTTAGGGACAATATATAGGTCCTACTAAGAACTATCATCTGCAATATCAATTTCACATTTCTCTCGTGTTATAATGTATTTACATTTGAAATAATATGAATGGAACGGGTGATAGGCCGCAATCATGGCTTCATATGCATATACTAAGATGACCGAGATTTCGATACATTATTAAATGAAGTTCGTAGTCCATTCAAATTATATCATGTAAAATCCTTATATACACAAGAGAAATATGACATTAACTAGAAAGACGATAGTTCTCAATTTAGACTAGGTGCTACCGGGAGCATAATTAACCCTAATGGCAATAGTAGTACTAAGGCTACTCAAGCTTTAGCTCTAGCGTAATTTCGAGCCAACATTTGAAACAGTTAACATCAACATGGTTGAGAGCCTCGATCATAGATAACACCCAATAGAAAATTATTATAGTTTTTGGATAAAATAAACTAACCACACAATAATTTATCAAATAAGCTCCCAAAAGTCTATTATGTAATAAACGGAATAGCGAACACAATTTATACCCAGCTATATATACATAGTACGAGGAAATACTACGTAGGTCATGCCGGCCATCCCACTCCACGAGAAATGGTGGCTTATAAAGCCTCTATAACAGCACATCAGGGACAACATACCGCAACAGTCCCTTTTTACACATTTAATTTCAAATTACTTACATAAAAACAGCTCAAAATTACTTCAATAATAATATTTCTATCAATTTTTTAGAAAAATTCATATAAGTAAAATGTTATTATTTTTACATTTTACGTATGTATGTGAAGTTTCATGATGATCGGATGATAACTGTAGGAGTTATAGGCTACCTCGATTTTAGGGTAGCCGGTCCCCTTGAAGCCCTGCACCCAAGTATTAGGTGCTCTTAAGGCAAGCCACCAACACAAAGTAGACAGACTGTTAAAGGATACAGCGGACAACAATTCTTAAAACCCGGATAACCAGAATAAGAAAATGAAATTAACTTAACATGGTTTGAAATAAACTTAATATGGTAATGAACTATATTTATATTTGATTTGTGACGAAAACATTATTGTGTTACAAAATCGCTGGCTGAACACTCCGGCTTTTGTTGTGGTCTATACTTTCAACGCGTCTGCATTGCTGGAAATATAAAGAATAATTTTAATAGCTAACTAATTGTCATTATCTTCTGCCCAGTCTGCTTAGCGTTACTAGGACATGCAAAATTGAACCTGGTCCCATAAGGTTTATTGGTAATTATTGCTTATAAGGCATGTTACCTAATCCAACCTGGGACACTGACGGTACCGCACTTCATAAATAAATTAATTGGATAAAGAGCATAGTGGCGGGATTCATTTGCTCGAGTGCTGTGAAATTGACAATAAAACAATTTTATTGATGTTTTGGATTATCTAAATTTAGGCTGTTACGTTGCGAATAGTTTAATTTATTTATATAACTCAATTTCAAAAACTTGGGGAACAGTACACGTGGCTCTTCAGCGGAACCGAATTGATTTTACTCTTTCCTTATTGAAAGAATTTCGTAAGTTTTGCACCATTTTTTTAAAGAATTTTCCTGTGTAATGGACGTAAGTGTGGAACCAGTGTAATATTCAATCAACGTTGGACAACAGGCATGCATGCTTTCGTCTCAAGCATTTCGACGTCAAAGTGTGCGTTACTTTCTCCTTGCAACGCTCGTAACAAGTAACGTGAGTGAAGAAGGAATAATTTTATTGGTAAAGCAGAGAAAATTACTAAAATTCGTTGTCCAAGGAAAAAACATGTGAATTTCGTTGGAAAGGTAAATTATAAATGCGATATAATATACGACGATGGAAAACAATTCCTTATCACAAAATCACGGCCTATGTAATTTTTCTGCATAAAAGATGGTTAAAAGGGAAATTAAACAGTTAAAATGTACTGGGATTTATGTCACATGTAAAAACATCAATGAATTTAAAATAATAAAATTAAACAGTATAACATTAATACGTTATCACAAATGTTTTCATACGTTTTTGGTGGAAGAGATGTGCCATGTTGTGTTGAGGAAGGGACGTAGAAAAAGCTGTCACGGATAAAAACACGAAATATCAAACAAAACAGAATGCAATCAATTAGGTCCCAACTTGATCCTATGCATAGAAAATGGGCTTCTTTGCAGGCTTGTGCTGTTAATGTTTAATTCGTTCTTCACTCATAAACTAAGAGATTTGCGCAGATTCTGTTATTGAATTCAGTATTTGGATAGACATGCGATGAATACCGAACTCATGATCCGGAACTGAAATGTAGGTATAAAAAACATTCATTGCATTATTAATTTTGCCTGAGAGTATTCTATATCCCTTCGCGCATATTCATTTTTCTTCTGTAATGATGTGTTACAAAAACTATCATATATACTTTTTCAGTATAAAATTGGAAATTTGTAAAATTTTTTTCCTCTTTGGAAGCAACCGAAATGAAATTACTCATAATATTTCACTCAAAGTTGACACCGGTTACATTCAATACCTGTTCTGATGTCACTAGATTTCTTAAATCCCAAATTCACTAAAATTTAACAGCGAAGAAAACTCGACAAAAATTCACCGTATCTCTATTAAAATAATATTGGTGTCCAGCTTCATCGTCAGTTGAAAAATTCAGAACACAGTTACAATCAGAAGTTAATAGTCAAAATTAAAATAATATTTATAGAAGTTAACATCTGAACTTAAAAACAAACGACAAAGCAAGAAAGTCAAGGAAAAAACAGACAAAACCTATCTATTCGCAATTTTTAGTGGATAAGTGCTAAAGGTTGCATTCAAAGTAGTTTTCTCTTTAGAAAATATACAATGATTCTAAAATACGCAGATTGGAAGCGCTAGAGTTGGAAGTTAAAACCTTAAAGTCATTGCAGGACACTGGAATGTTGCACTGTTCGGTGTGAGTGCTCACAGCCGAATGAGAAGGACGCGATAGTAACTGCCCAGTCCATTAATCTCCTCTCTCTCCTCTCCCCACCTGACCGCGATCAGCGACTAGGCAGAATCTGCTTTCCGACTTTATAGTCGCCTTAGAGCATAGCAAGAGTTGGCTTGGCCTACTGTGCCGAGCTGGCATGCTACCCAGGTGCTGCAAATCAAGCCCTGGCCAGAAGGCCCCGGGCAGAAGCCTCCGAGACGTTTGAGTGCGGACAGTCCCAATCCCTGTAAATAAAATTCGAATTGATCCCTCATATTCAATTCCTGTTTTTAAGCGTCGGTACAAGTACAGACTAGGCCTCACAAAGATATGTAATATCGATGTTTTGGGGTGATTGCAGTAAATCATTCATTTGCATTCAACCGACAAAGCTTTTCAATTATCAATAAACTAAAATATAAATATTTTATTTTTATACTACAATTCATCTGAAAGAGGTAGAAAAGAAGATGAAATTAATCAATGAGTTAAATGTAGCGAATATGCGTAGAATTGCTTATCTGTAATATACTAATCAAAATTATTGATATTTCATTAATTTTTATATTATATTAAATTTAGGACGATAAATATTAATGTATTGCATGCATTGTTTATTGTCGGAAACTTTAAATTATCGTTTTAGTTTAAAGTTTACTGAAGGCTAAGTGCGGAAAGATGAGGTGATTGGGTTATTGTTACATGGAAAGCCGGAGTGAAGGCAAGTGCTGCATTAAGATGTCAATATTCAAATACATATGTACGAATTAATTTGATTTTGAAAAAATTGCGTGAATATTTAGGTTATATATGTATGAATACGTTTAATGTTTAGCCTTCTATTATTTATTAATCCATTTCAATTTTTTGACGAGAGCCTCAAATCAAGCGTTAGCCACGAATCTAACCACTTGAGCTGATATGCAAAGCAACCCAAGATGCAAACTAATAAATTGAAGTTTTAACTCTCTAGTTTTCTTCTTCATCACGCTATGCAGCCCGTTAATTATTTAAATTGTTTATTTCTGTGATGATGTCGGGTTCAGTTGATAGATGAAAAGTTTCTACATTTATTAAAAAAATCCAACAGTTTAGAATCGCGATCATCATTAGACTATTACTACAGAGACCTTACAGAGAGAAGAGGGACTTCGCTCTGTCCTGTCGAGACAAATAAATGACACAAATAAATACATGTCAAAATGAACAATACAGAAAGATAATTCAATAATCCAAAATACAATAATTCATAGACACTTCTTGAAAAGCACTAATCCATGTTCACTCGTACCTGAGAACAGCGTATTGCAGCCTATAATAGCTCAGTCAGCCTCGCAGGGACACCAGAGATAAAGTGCTCTAACTTGACTGGCTAGGCCTTACAACAGGTACTATTCCGCGCAGTAGTGCGGATAACCTTCTTACAATTTGAAAGTGCGGTCTTATAAAGTGCTTTAATAACTATATTTCAATATTCCGAACCTATACGAATATGTAGGCTAGTTGGGAGTTCTGAGAGCCCAACATTATATTATATTATATTGTATTATATTATATTACATTATATTATATTATCTTGTATAATATTGTATGATATTGCTCTGCCAAATTATTTTTCATGATTGACAGTTTTTCGAGTAAATATTATAATTAGTAAGCATTCTTTTTTCCAAGTGCGTGAGAGTTGTATGTATTTTGATTACGACTGGACCGTAATGAAAAAATAATTCATAAAGTTTTTGCTGTGTTTTCAGCGAGATGATACATTTAATTGCTCCTCAGTAAAATAATATACTATGTTCTGCATGAATGTTTTTTTATTATTAACCCCATTTCTTAATTGTTTTGTTTAATCTCAGAATATCCGCTTATTTATTTGTTAGTTTTTTTTATTCCCTATCAAAATTTAGAGGGTGGTTATTTTCTGAATTGAAGACGCTTTATGCTCACCCAGCGCATAAATTAGCGGCTACCAGTTAAAAAATTCACTTATTGAAAATATCAAAATTCAGAAGCAGTTGTCGGTCGCATTTTGGTTGCTAACCTCGCCATAGAGATGAATCAGATGTGAAATGGCTGCCTTCCCTATTCAGCCGCCCAATAAGAGCTACTTTGGGTAGTTCCATGGTAAAAAGTATAAGGGTTAAATGACACACGAAATCAGCTGCTGGTCAGGCCACCATTGGCTTACTCTGCTCTGTAGCGGGCATGAGTTCATAGAACGAGCCCCTGTATTTATAGTCCTGACGCAGCAAGTGCATTGTGCATTGGTAGAAACTTAATCAACACGCGAGCATTTCAACACTCCTGCATTGCGTGTACGTCAACATGCTTGCGTTGCGTTATATTAAACATGCTTGTAATGAGTACGTGTAGCTCACGTGAGAGTTGCGTGAGATTCAACACGCGTGCTATGCGTGTCTGTCAACGCGCATACTTTGCGTGTGCATAGAAAAACACGGGGCATTGTGTTATCTTCAACACGCTTGCGTTACTTTTGTGTCAATAGGTTGCTACTATTGCTCGACAAAACGCTTTTTCAGAAGCGCATGCGTGAACAGCGTTAACTTTAATACGCGATTTAACGCTAACATTGCTCTTCTGTTAACGCGCTTGCGATGGCCGAATATGTGCAATAACATGCGTGCACTACGTTATCTTGAACACGCTTGTGTTACTTTTATGTCTGCATATGTGCATCGCGTTCTAGCAACAAGCGTGAATTGTTTTTGCGGCAACACACGCAAATTATATGTACACGCATGGCTTCAAAACCCACGCTTTCGAGGCAAGACTGATGAACAACCCCCTATAATATAAACAACCTCCTGTTCAAAGGTGGGGTTACCCACTACCCCCCACTACCCTCGACGCTCTGGTGTCAGACTGTCGGTAGTTAGGTGCATTTGTCTCGTGCGGATGATATTTTGACGTGCTTCTCTTTTCTATCGTGTATCCTTGTTTTGAATTACGATGCTGGGGTCTCTCAGGTTCGGCCAGCCGTACTTATAGTACTTTAACGTCCCTATCAAAATTTTGATGCCTGTCAGCCGCTGGCTCAAGCGCGCCCCAGGCTCGCCCAACGGGATAAATCAGCGGCTCTATGTCCGCTTTAGGTTCCGGTTGCCTGAGCGAAATAAGCGCCGAAAGAGAATCTTGTGAAATAGCTGTCGCGCTTGGGGCGATCGTGGGGCGCGCGTTTTTGGTACCTGATACGTTCGGGGCAAACACTGCCAAATCTGAAAAATGCGTTAAAAAAATGCCCCCTCCCTTCCCCCCTCTATGGGGGAAGGGAGGGGCATTTGAATCGCTGTAGGTACGCTATATATATTTATGAGTAGACTACAGTAGACATGTATCATCGCAGCACAATGAATCAAGTGGCTAGTAAACGAGTTTGAAACGGGAATAATATCAGTTAATACAACTTTCAACCCCAACTTTCCACATTACCCACAGCATTCTCGAATATTTACCAGAATTGCAAGACTCTCGCACATTGCCCGAGCAAAATAGTTTTCAATATTCACCAGCAGCCAGCATTCTCACACATTTCCCAAAACCAAACATTCATCAATATGAAATAGCACTCAAAGATCAGCATTCTCCAATATACAATAGCACTCAACGATCAATATTCTCCACTATTCAACACCGCTCAATATTAACACACATTATGCTTGTGCGAAACATTCTAACACATTCACCCGTGCCAATTGGTCTATCGAACTGATTTGAAAGTCTTTAAAATTCTTCCTACAGTGGTTGTGAAGAAGAATAGATCAAATGCTATAGTGGAAATTCGAGGAGGAACTTATGACCTTCCTAACATTGCCATGTTCAATGGAAAAAAAATTAAGCTCTAATAATATGCAGTTCTGCGAAAATCACCAAATTCACATTACTTCGACTTCACTCTGGTACCAAATCCAACGATACAACGAAAAACAAGCATATAATTATAATGATCCAGCAACTTGATAACTTACGGAGTTGAGACTATAGGATTTCTATCTTTGTTTGTACGCGTTTCTCTTGTAGCGACATGGTGACTGCTTGACTGGTGTAGACTAAGCCTAACCATGCAGTTGAACTGGCATTTCCACACATGGATCATTGGATCCAGCTTTCCGATGAATTACAAATTAAAACCAGAAGTATATGGACACGAGCAACTAAAATATCATGATCATGTCAACATATACCTAGAGTTAAAAATTTCCATTACTGCCAGTTCCGGAATCTTCTAAGCGAAGTAGAATGCCGGCATCATGGCGCCACTAAATTCCCGTAATGCATATGCAAGTATCGGTGTGGTCTTTTCCAATGAACTCCACTTGTAGAACCGTTGTACAGGCAACAAATACATTTCTAATAATGTTCAGCTTTTAAAATTTTTAATTTTCATGTCTAATACTTCACAAGATCACTTTTCCCACTACTATTACAGGATTGAAATGAGCAACGTTCGCCGTTCGGCGTGTGATCTTCACTTCACTAGCACAACTAGCGAACTAACGCCGGTTCACGGTTGCGCGGAGCGGCAAGGCAAACGCGAAGGAACGTGTCCCGTCGTGTAAACTACTCACCCCCTCAAGCTGCATCACATTAAACAGGAATAATATTTAAACATTTAACGAGGTTAGCAACAAATTTTGCCCTGCGAACATGATAAAGTAACTATGAGGAACAAGAACCGTAAAGCATTGACCAGGTTTTGTCATAGAGGTTGTTTGAACTAATGACTAAACTTTTTTTGATTCGTTCAAAAAGTAGTGAGGTGCCTGAGCAAGTTATTTACGTTATGTATGACAGTCATGCGCAGTAACGCCCAGTAACCGCCATTGAATAAAACGATCATTATTCACAGAAGGAATTATTTGAACCGCACCACGATATGATGCAATTGTGCACCTCACCTGAAGTTAGTTAGTTTAGTGGCCAAATGTTTACTAGCGCTTCAGCTATTTAGCTATCTCTCACCGAAAGTTAGGTGGCCTCTAAGCGCGTGATTCGCCCCTAAGCCGAGTATAATACCACTAAGCAAGCGACTGACAGGTATCAAAACTTTGATAGGGGTAGACCCCAACAAAGGCTTGCAATGAAAGACACTTCAGAAACCACTCTCTTGTATCTGTAGTTCCAAAATTCTCTTAAAGAAAAAAGAACGAAGAATAAATAACCTAAGTAACAAATAAACGAACAAAAGACAAAGTATGAACAAACCCTCTCATGAATAAACTAATCTAAATTTACAGAATTTAACAGAATAAAGAATATCTCGGAATAAGCACAAAATGGAAAACACAGGAACAAACAAATAACCAGGTTAAAACACACCTTGACATCGTGGGTTCTAATGCGGGACTGCCTAGCACGGACTATAACCTACAAATCTATCTTCCGCATTTCTCAACTGAAAACTAAAATTACAAAAATACAAAATTATAAAAATACTAAATTATAATCCCCTAATAGCGATGCAAGTAGTGAATCAAAGACAATTAAGTTTCTAAAGGCCAAACAGGTTAATTTATGAACCTTTAGAAACACAACTTCCTAAGTGTTTAATGTCAAGTGCCTCCTAAAGTGAAGTTCTTTGGCGGTTGGAATACCTGGCATGACGACATTCAAGAACATAACGTCGAGTTTCAAGATTTTTGCTGGCATTGGCACGAGCGTGTTATTTCAGCTGCTCGTGTTCTTATACTTGATGTTATAATTTTTGATTCGCCAACCAAGACATCAGGATTGTTTTGTGGACTGTGGAATCGAAAGCTTATATTCGTCGAGTCGATTGACGTTGCGTGCTCAAGTTTAAGTAGCGGCGCCTGGCAACCTTACCAACTGGTCGGCAGACAGCTTGCTGCTGATGACACACGTTCTAACAGGGTTAAAAAGCATATTTGTAAGTAACCAAGTTGCACGGTTCCGTTATTGTGAACTCTATTCGAAGAGAAAACGAACAATTGTTGAATTGGTTTAAAATTGAGCCTTGCATTAAAATTGAGTCATGTAGATACATTTGACTGCTGCTTGTGAATGTTGTAGGAAAACTTTTTATTTGAGGACTGATTACTGCGTTAAAATGCTTGGTACTGGTGTTTAAGTGATGGAATGTTTGGTTCGTATTGAAAGTAAGAGAATGGTTTTGCTGACTGGTGCATAGTGAGAATTTTTTGGGACTTGCTGAATGGAGGATGTTTGTTAGTGATGAATGTCAGATAACTGGTACTGCTGAATATGAGTCGAATGAGTGAATATTTAATACTGGTTCATGTGAGAGGATGCTTTGCGCGGGTATATTTCGAAAATTTTAGGTTCATGGGATTCGGAAGATTAGCTACTATATTGAATCTGTGCTTATCAATATGACAGCAGGAAGCTTATAAGTTACGAGTTTGAGTCTGCGAGAAAGTTACTCGCTTAATCGTTACAGAGATTGGTAACGGGACAAAATCTTTTAACTCAAAAGCAAGGAAACCCATCGGCAATTATTGTATCAAACTATTCGCACCTTATAATTTGCTATTTAACTCAGTTAAAATTTAGGGCAGGGAATAGAGCAGGCCGTCGCCGGCTGCAGAGCCGACGTAGGGACGCGACAGAGCCGCGATAGAGCAGAAATGTCCGCATTAGATTAGAGACGATATCGCCAGCCGCGTAGCAGCGCTAATTCACCCCTGAGTACCTGCCTAGGTGTGCTCTGTCCTGCCGACACGCAGCCCTCACTGAGCACCGCCTGCTCAAACCAGCCCAACGCCCGCCCTGGGGCGGCTCTGGCAGTGTATGCGGCAGTTACGCGTTACCGTTTGCCAACGATTTAAAAAATTTTTCCTTCTCTCTCTGAGATCACCTAGACTTCTCTCTTGCAATGACAGGTTGTATTGGCATTGTTTTTTGACATTCATATCGTATTGACATTAACAACGGTATTTAGAAACTAACACATTCAATTATCGAGGAAATATACACATCAAACTACTCACCGCTATGAACTATCTGAAAACGTCGACGGCAGCTCCGAGAATCGAACGCAGA
>NW_025935147.1:0-1551 GCF_000764305.2 Hyalella azteca | reverse complement strand
CCTGCCTTCCGGAACGTAGCCTTCAACACTTCAAGCCGTCCGTATCTAGGCCGCGGGTCGAACCAGCCCTCGGTCGAACGGCCACTTGTGAAGGACGATAAATTTTGGAACAGAACTATACTATCTGAAACCTAACCTCAGATGCGGTGAACGTAAAATTTGGTAATTTAACGATGCCCGGAAGTCAGATTCGATCACCGGCCTGGTGGTGCACGGCAGGTTCTAAGCGAGGCCGGAGGATGACAAAACCGAGTGGTTCACGACTGATTAATGGATGTCCGGAGAGATCCAAGGCGTTAGATTCAGGGCTTATAGTTGCACAAAATTGGTGGTGCACGGCTGCGCTCCCATCGGGCTCGCCAAGCTCCTGCTTTTTCAAGTAATCCGCGTTGCCACGCCGCCATGTTTGTTGCACACTCGCGCCTTACCTTACTCTTTCGTTCCTACACGTTTGGATCATTTGGTGGCAATGGAGAAAGTAAGAACAAAGCAGAATGATTAAGCCATTGTCGAAAATTCCTTCCTTCAGCGATGTACACCCACAAACCAGCCAACTGCAACAACTCAGTCTTTGCTGCCAAGGTGAGGAAAATGGATTACGATAATGTAATCTGATCTGTACATTCTATTACTTTTTATTCCTACTTATGCAGCTTATCTAGTGACAAGCAACAGATTTTAACCCTATAAAATATATGGTATCGTATATTATAAAGATTCACGGCTGGTAAACTGATATACGATACGTATATCAGTACGATACGCAAACTGATGCGATAGACACGGCATTCACGGCTGGGCATTGGGTTTTAAGGAAAACTTAAGAATGCAAAGGAAATATCTATTAAGCTTTCCTGAACAAAAACAGTCATCTCATATGTATACTGCAAGCCTCTATAAAAAGCCTACAGTGATTTGAGTCCTAGAAAATCCCACGCTTTCTAAAGTTTTATAAACGATACTAGGTCTTCTAACCTGCTCTACAGTCATTTAAGACCTATGACAATGACATGATATCAAAAAGTGACCACCAGATATCTGCTTCATATCAAAACCCATTTTGTGATTTTACGTTAATTCTTCTTGATTTTTGTTTGTCACATCGTGGCTAGAAAAATAGAGTTCACAGAGGTTTTTGTAATTATTTTATATTGGCCCTACCTGAGCCCTCAGGGTGTTTAATATATAATATAATATATTAATGTAGTTAGGCAGAAGTTCTTCATTTATGCAAGTTTGATTGAAGACCAGAGCATACTTTTTATTAACAATTTTCATATTTTTTTTCAATTAGCCGAACGAAATTTATTGCTGGTGCTTGGAGATCAAAAAGCAGGTTATATATACATATATACATATATAATATATATGCACAGGGTGGGGGCAAAACCGATTGAGCTGTTTTGAGGCGAAATAAAAGAGTAATGGAGGTACATAAAGAAGAAAGTTTATTTTCTTCGAGGTTAGCATAACATACCATTTAGAATACTTATGTTTCGAAAACAATATCAGGAAGATGATGGCCGCCTTAGCTGCCATACACTGTTATTA
>NW_025935146.1:0-387 GCF_000764305.2 Hyalella azteca | reverse complement strand
CGCCCTCTGGCCCACCATCTTCTCGCTTCTGCTTGTTCTTCTTAAGAGCAGCTGACTGGTCTCCATGGGCGCGACTGTAAGAGAAATCGATGTAATTTAGAACTTGTTTAGTTTTATGTATTAAAATTATGGTTTATTATTCAGAACTTTGGAAAGTAAACTAGAGATGAATGATTCGTTACAATAAATGTTATGCAGGCATGCATTCAAGCACGGATTACTTCCTCGGCCTAATTATTAATTCCAGAAGTCAAATTAAGGACCTAAGGACGTGAAATTTATCCCTGCAGTGTTATCCCTGCCTAAGGCAATTTTGAATCGTTAGATGTAGCAAGATTTTCAGAACAAAAGAAATGATCGCTGCAAAACACAGGTCAGGCTTAACAA
>NW_025935145.1:0-658 GCF_000764305.2 Hyalella azteca | reverse complement strand
AATATACCAGATCTAAAATGTTCATACCAGTCACCTTCTGAAAATACCAGATTTGTGAAATCTGGTATAGAAATATACCATCTGGCAACGCTGGTGACGAGTTTAGAAGACATTCTGGATTTTGCTAAGAAAAAGCACCCGAGTATGACCTTAATAAGAAAACGCATCCTAGTATATCCTTGTTAATAAACGAAAGGTATTTTTTACATCGAATTGTAATTTTTTTAAAATGTTTAAATAGACCTAATTTATTTGTATTATACATTCAATTAATCTTGTTAAGAATGCACACCTCAGTAATGTTCTTGTCAAGAATATGCACCTAAGTAACGTTTAGGGGTGCTTATTCTTGACAAGGTCATACTGGGGTGCTTATTCTTGACAAGGTCATACTGGGGTGCTTATTCTTGACAAGGTCAAACTGGGGTGCTTATTCTTGACAAGGTCCGACATTCTTAATGAAGTAAATTGGAAAAGATCAAATGAAAGTTAAATAGTTTGAGTCCTGAAGTGCTGCCAAACTGTACAGAACTCCTTTTACGAGCTGAAAATTTTCCACCAACGCGGCCTTTGGGCCGGGTCCACACTTTATTTCAGTGTGAACACGGGACATCGCTAAAACTATTCTTCTGTATGGTGCGAACCCGGCCATTTGGTA